>NW_026945682.1:0-39558 GCF_034702125.1 Engraulis encrasicolus
CCCCCCCGCCGGGTTTAAAATCAACCTAAAACTTCACTGCATGTCTGTCTACACACCTGCAAAGTATTATTACCACACTCACCACATGTCTGTCTATGCAGATGCCTATAAAATATCCTCATAATCTTCTACACTGTAACCTGGGCTAGCAGACTGAATTGTGCACGCTACTCCCATCTCCACGTTCACAACTTGGACATGCTCTCAGCACATGTTCACTTGCATGTCTGGTTATGCATGTGACAGTAAAATATCCTTGTAATCTTGTATCCATTAACCTGGTCTAGCCAACTGAATTGCTCACGCTTTCCATCCTCCTCCTCATGCACAGTTTTACTGTAGACTGACAATCAGCAATTTCATGTCTGTCTGTCTATGGGTGGTTGACATTTAAGGGCGTAACACAATTAAAAAAAAAGTTATTTTTATATATTATATATTTATATATATAATTCCTGAAAAAAAATATGGAAACAAATAGAAAAAATAGAAGAAAAAAATAAAGCACTCAGTTGTCTGTGGAATTTCCCCAATTTTTGCCATTTTTGGGAAAATGTGTCCTGCATCAACACATTGCATAGGCATGTCACACCGCAGGAAAATGAAGTCACACCACAGGAAATTCACTGCATTATGGCCATTTTAATCATTTTCTATACATGACTGACATCTGAGCTCATGCTAACTAGCTAATGATATTGTGTTTAATCTTAATATGTGTTTTCATTTATAAATTTTCATTTTCATTTTATAAGAGCAGTCACACCAAAGGACACCATAAAATGACCCTAAGCATTGTGTGACAGAAACATTGCAGTATGTAGACATATTCAGAGGTTAATAGTCACCTTAAGCTTCCACAGCACTCTCCAATAACTGAGGTACTGACTGGTTAGGAGTCTTTAAGACCCTTGTAGTTGGCCTTGCAGCTGCCCGTTCACAAACATTGACATACATGTCACCCCACAGGACACAATTTGTGTTACGAAATTGAACTTGTAGTTAATATTACTGTCTTGAGTTTTTTTCACATTCACATATCTTAATAGGAAGTTAATATTTATGCAATCATGCCAAATGCTTCATACATTATTCAAAATGTTGTTGGTTAATTTATATATATATAGGCCTATATATATTATATATATTCCAGGTTTCATTAATGTTACAGTCACACGCAGGATATTTGACATATAAACCTTTACATAAATCTTAATAAAAATGTTTCTTCTCATCTAAGACTAATATGAAACATAATGTACCATATCTTCTTTCATTGACATTTGTTTTTTAAAGGAAAAATGAAAAATGTGTAGGTTTTTAACCAATGTTACGAAAAAACAAGGTGTCACGTCAACCACCCCTATGCATATGATATAACATAATATGATAAATGGGACACACTTGTAATTTTGTGTCGTTTAACCTTGACCAGCCAATTGCATTGTACTGTTCATGGGTCAAAGACGTTTTTTTTGGGTGGGGGTTTAATCGTGAGGTGGCGCAATTCATTAGTAATTGGTGGTTGGTATAATGCAATGAATATGCTTCTTATATTGTCCAATAAAAACAAACAAGCAAAAAAATTCACTCAATAGTGGCACTGGCTGTCGTTGCAACGTCCTGACGTGTGCCAGTGCTGAAACGTCACGGACCCACATAGTGTACATGAATCCTCCATTCTCATGCAGTCTAGACACACAGTCAGCACTTACTGTCAAAGTACTAATATACTCATATTCTAATATTATGCCCAGTATGTCTATACAGTACATGAGACAATAAAACATAGCAGTAGTCTTGCATTCTCGTACCCGTTCAGCAAAGGTGTTGGCACTGTGCTCACGGAGTAACCCTTCTAACCGAACAGAACGTATTCTAAAACTTCTATCCCCCTTTTTTTTGGACGTATTCTAAAAAACTGTTCTAACCCACAAAACCATAACCGATAAATCATAACCGATTTACCTGTACCACACGACTGCTAATGCAACCAATGATGAATCTGATAGAACAGTCCATTTCCGGTTTTACGGTAATACACAAGACTGCTTGCAATACTGTATGATGAACTGTTTGATTAAAATAGAGTAGATATATTAAACATATTATTGTTCCAAGTAAATAACTGTAAATAGACTAGATCAGCTGATTTGTGACTGAGTTAATACTTCGACACCTAAGTTAGTCAGGCCTTCTTCCTGAATGGCCTTTATTAAAAACCCTTTAGTACTCAGTTACACTAAATGCCTTACAAATACGATTCTGAGGATGGTTTTGTGGCAGTGTAAGCAGAGGAACATAATCTGTGTGAATTTCAAGAATTCACTTGAAGCTTATCTCTGACTCTCTCTCTCTCTCTCTCTCTCTCTCTCTCTCTCTCTCTCTCTCTCTCTCTCTCTCTCTCTCTCTCTCTCTCTCTTCCATGTTCCTGATGGGTGGCCTACACCAGTGAAATCAATATGGAGTAAGTAATCTCTCTCATGTCTTCTTTCAGCAGTTCTAACAAGTGTGATAAAGCAACACTTTCACTGTTTGTTCTGTTTCATTCACACTTTCGAATAATGCTTCCATTATTGTCTTTGTAAGTTATCAACTTCTACCAGTGAAAGGCGCTTGTGAATTCATTCATTTGTTCATTCGTTCATTTCAATTCATTGAATTCCATTCAATTCAATTCAATTCAATTCAATTCAATTCCTTGGTTGATGTGGTCTCAGTTCGGTTGACTTATGTGTTCTGACAAGTTACACTTGTGATTAGATGTAATCACTTAGAGAGGTCTCTAGACGACCGGGCGTGATAAAAAAGAAGAGGGACACCCTAAAGCCTACTAGGACCAGAAAGATCAGCCAGTTCTTTTTGTTATACACTCACAATATGAACAAAAACAGAACTGAGAACTGAGAACTGAGAACTTTAGCTGTAGGTTTGATTTTTGGTCCACTTAAAGAGGACTGAGTTTGGTTCACTTAAAGGGGACCAGGTGTGAAAACCGTAGAACATGGGTTCCCAAACTTTGCCATGACAAGGCCCCCCATACACTGGTAGATTCCAGCCAAGGCCCTCTTGGGCCGTGCCATGCTATTTTTTCTGTGCACCCGGGTTCACAACTCGATGAAATTGGTGCATTCCTAAACCTATTTAAGTACTGCAGACAGCATAATACATAAACATTGTAAAGAAGAAAATGATTCCACTGGGATTATTAAGATTATTTTTTATTTATTTTGGCTACTTAAGTAATATAATTCATTCAATTATTCATTTCATTTTCCTTTATTTTTCCTGCCAACCTGCCATGGCCCCCTTGTCATCCCCTCGCGGCCCCCAAGGGGTCCCCGGCCCCCACTTTGAAAACCATTGCCCTAGAACACAGTTGTGTAACACACACAAACCACCAGCAGAGGAGGACATTTACTCGCTTCTTGGTCTTGGCTGGTGCTATCAGATCGCGCTGTTTTAGAAGGCACATGAATGTACAGTAGAGTTGGCATGCATCCCCTGCAAGATAGAGAGTATTTTTCCATCATATAATTAGCTACTGTTTATCTTAGTGGTCCTTTTCAGTGTATCAAGTATTCTGTTCTGTTCTGCTATATTATATTATATTATATTATATTATATTATATTATATTATATTATATTATATTATATTATATTATATTATATTCAGCCTCAGTCGGGCTAATGAGGTTGTTTTGAAGGAGAGACGTGTGCGTGTGCGTGTGCGTGTGCGTGTGCGTGTGCGTGCCTGTATCTGTGTCTGTCGTGAGGGAGAGCAGTCGGTACTGACGTTTCAGTCAGTCAGACCTTCATCAGAGACGCCTCCTCCATTCTACTGCACTTCAGGTACCATAGGTACCATCTTCACCACACGCTGTCTACAAAGTGCAAAATATTTTGCAAGACTGTCACCACCCTGCTAACCACCTGTTTCAACTGCTGCCCTCAGGCAGAAGATGCAGGTCACTACAGGCACAAACTACAAGACTTTCTAATAGCCTGTACCCTGAAGCCATTAGACTGCTTAATTGTATTGCTCTTACATAGGTCTCTGGACTGGTGTTCTGTGATTTTTTCCTTTTAAGGGATGGCACTTACTGTAACATCCTATTGACTTGATAATTCATACATCTAATTTTCAATTCATACATCTCAATTTTACTGTTTGATTTACTTGATTAATTTATTATTACTCTTATTATTACTATTATTTACTTTAATTTATTATACTTCATGATGTACTTCATGAATTTAGACTTTATTTGACTACTTCTTTTTGGTTACTCCTATAGGCCTACTTCAAACTACGCCTTGTTGTTGCTCCACCCACTATTTTGTTACCTTCATTGACAATGACAAACTCCTTGAATCTTGAATCTTGAATTCATACTAACAGTGCCACCCCTGTAGGAATGTGGATCTGCTGTTCTACCTCCCTGGTGGCTCCACGGTACATGGCTTCTTCATGGTCAACTTGATGGTGGAGCTAGCTGCGGTCCCAGCCATAAAGGTAAGAACACTCACATGTCATGTGTGTGTATTGTCTGTGTGTACTGTATGCTGTGTGTGTGCGTGTGTGCGTGCGTGCGTGCGTGAGAGAGAGAGACAGACAGTTATTATTGTCAATGTAATTTAATGTTTTTAGTTAAACTGCACATTTTAGACTGGTCAAACGCAATTTCAAACTTCTGTGCCAACACTGTTACATAGGTTTTTGACAATAAAGTAGACCTGACTTGACTTGGTGCCTTCCCTCCAGAGGTCAAAGAACAGTTCCCTTCCAACACAAGTAACTTATTTGAGTGACAATTAGACCTGAGCACTGTATCCTCTATCAGTTAACTCTGCAGTGTTTTTCAGTAACAACACAGTCTATTTATCTCATTAGCTACAATGGAGTAAGTGGTGTAACCGCTATACTTCCCCTACTCCTTCATCCATGGCTGGGGTGCCCTTGAGAAAGGCACCCAACCCCACCTTACTCCACCTAACCCCACACTGCTCCAAAGACTGTACTCAATACTTGTCAATAATAACTGTAAGGTTAAAAGCGGCAGCTAAGTGTCACGTAATGTATTGATGTTGTTGTTTGTGTTTGTTGTTGATATGCTTGTGAATGATTAGACTGCCACAACATAACACAACACCACTAACCCAACCTCCAACCTGAACATGGTTGTCATGGCATTGCAGGCTGTCCCTCAGGTCATCAACGGGGTCAATCAAGGTGACGTTGCCATGGCAACCGAGGCTCTGAACTCCATCAGCGTGTCCTTGGATGACATGGTCGAAGCTCTCAAGTTGATGCACCGTGAGTGTACAGTAATTTACAGTATAATATAACATAAGAGAACATATAAGGTAACATAACACTACATAATATAATATAGTGACATTTACAACTAGATTGCATTTTCTCACAGAAAATGCTGGAGTATGCTTGCCCATCTTGCATTCGTTGCCCTTCATGCATGCCTTGCCTTTCATCCATGAATTGCCCTTCATGCATATGCTGCCCTTCATGCATACACAACATACAGTTAACCATCTACAGATGTTGTCACTTCAATCTGCTCACAACATTACCGTACCGTGGCAGCGTACCGTGGTCATTACACCCTGTGGCCATTCGGAATGCGGGGGGCAGTATAGCACTGCTTTTGCAGAGCAGCGTCTGCCTGTGTTTGTGCGTCTGTTTGTGCTTCCGTGCTTGTCCCTCCCCAAGTTTTAGTAGTAGTAGAAATACAGTCAGCAAATTGCATGTTTTATTTAGCATTGGGTATTTGATAGGGCATTTGATAATAACACAAGTGTGAGCCCTAAACAAGACCACCATGTGAATTTAAACTCGACTTTTTTTCTGTCTTGCATTCACCATCTCCCAATCCGCCCCTAACTTATTTCGCCACTATTCAAGTCAGGAACGGGTATCCTCAGGATACAGAGTTTGCATGCCTACAATTTGAACCAGTGAAGACAATTAAAACCGAGTCAATCAGACAGGAACACCATTGTAATTAAGTGTGTCCCGTAACGCCAGCATGAGAGAGATCGAATTTTAAATTTGGCGACGACATTCTGTCTTCAAAACTGGCATCGGCCGCTTCCAATTTAGGACCACCATTATTCAACCGTTTCCACAACCTCACTGATCACAGTTGCTTCATCTCTAACGCCAGGGCTAAGAATAACGAAAATAGCAAAACAGAGTAGGCTAATAAACCGTAATGGAGAGACTGAGGAGACATGAAATCAAGCGGCGGAGTTCGGACCATTTTGAGTGGACCGATGTCGCTTGCTTTGTGTATCAAGCAAGCCTGTCTCATTTGTGCGATGAGCACAAAAACACAAATTCGTATAGAACCTATATGTGTGTGAGTCAAACAGACATGAACAACATTGTAGCCTAATGAAGTAGTGCCCCGTCACGTCAGCATGAGAGAGGTGATTTTACATTTGGCGACGACATTCTGTCTTTAAAACTGGCGCATGGCGCTTCCTCCTATTGCAGGCTATTACCTGATCTACACTGTCGCTACCACAAAAAAACAAGGTAGCACAACTTAATACTATTACTAGCCTATATATCTAGTAAATAGTAGGTTGAAGACGGGGTATTATTGGTGCACTGCTTTTTTTGCGAAGCAGAGTAATCTGCTTCAGTGTAGCTCACATAGAGGTAGAAAATAACACTAGAGAGGACCCGCCCCCCTTTTTACAGCAATCTGTAGCGGCCATTATCTGTAGGTAGATCAGAGAACTGGAAATTAACGGAGAACGAGGCTCACCTCTGTCAAAAATGGCTTAATCATGTGAAAATGTCCACCAACACACTATACACGGACAATAGTTGAAGTGTGTTGCTAACTATGTTCATAAAAGATATTATTTGATTTTTAAATGTATTTAATCGACTCATATGATTTTAGTAGATATTTAGCCTGCCATTTCAAATCTGGTGTTTGATTAATGTGTTACTTCATATTCACACAGTTTTAGTCAATTTTTTGACAGGGGTGGGCGTGTTCTCCATTGACTTGCATTGCCCGAAGGTACCTACACTACCTACGGAAGTTAGGAAGCTCCAGCTGCCATTTCCCAGTGCTGTCGCAAATTGCTGTGTCCTCTCTAGTGTTATTTTCTACCTCTATGGTAGCTCATTGTACGTTGATCCCTCCCTCAGTTTTAGTTGGCTACAAGTGGAAAGAGTCAGCCAATTGCGTGTTGCACGTAACATTGGGCATTTGATAATAACACAAGCGTGATCCCTAAACAAGACCGGCAGTCGACTGTGTTTTGTTTTTATTATTCTGTCCTGCATTCACCGTCTCAATTCCGCCCGAACTTATAAGTGATGACTGTTAATTATTTCTGCACTAGCCTATTCAAGTCAGGAACGGATATCCTCAGGATACGGACTAATAGGTTGAAGACGGGTTTTTTTATTGGTGCTTGTGAACATTTCATCCTTTCAATGCACTGTTGTGTGCGATCGACGGGATTCCGGTTAACTGGGGATGTGATGGACTGCACACGTGACAAGACATCTGTTACACCAGGTGTGGCTAATCATCTGTGATTAGGACTGCAAATTCAGTTGTTTCGGTGGAGATTTGAACCAACAATATGACTGGGGAACTTTGACTCCTTCTTCGGAGGCTGGATAACCTGTCACGCCACGACATGTCACAAAAGGCTGTGCAGTGAGTCCCGTGCACTGCACTGCACTGCTGTAACCCACCCCCTCCCCCACAGACAAACATTCATGTTCTGAAAAGTTCAACACGTTCTGAAAATTTTAGCCGCTTTGCATTAAGTTTTCGAGCAGACACTTGTCCACGGTGACGCAACATCGAAAGAGAAAAGCAGAGACTGTTCACAAATAACTGAATAAAGATTTCATTTAAAAAAATCACAGCATTTGTATGAAAATGTGCTGGGTGACCACACTGCCTATCCAGATGCACATATAGCAACAATGAGAAAGAGAGGGAGAGACGGAGAGAGAGAGCGATTAGCGGCGTATATGTGTGTGTGTGTGTGTGTCGGGGAACATTTGAAGTGAAAAAACAACCCTCCCCCACTTCAGCGTCAGATGTTGGTGGTCTACCACAAGTCAATCCTTGTTTACCCGACTATCTTGTAGCCTAGTATTCATGAAGTTCATAAAGCCATAGCCTAATATCATTATATATAGGCTAAGATATCAAAAATCCCTCCGCATTTCTGCATTGCCTGAGTTCATAGGCTAAAACAACTTTATTTAGGCCTGACTTATTTAGCTTACTTTATTAGCCTTATTTATTATCGTATTTAGGCTTTAACGTAGGCCTATTTTACAAAATATCGAAAGAAGGAAAAGAAAAGACAGACAAGTTGAGGCTTACTGATCGTAGCCTATTACAGCAAATCGAACACTGCACTTTATGAACACACTAGCCTGAGGGCAAACATCTTGTTGGCACGATTGGGACCAGGCCATGCCAGGAATTCAACTACCGGGATGGGTGGTTATGGCACGCTTGATGTATTTTTTCCTCACCCCTGCATGCACGCACGCGGACACACAGGGTCTGGACATTCACCACCACAATACCATGAGCAAATGACTGAGTGCGGCTAAACATGCCTGTTGCATAGCGTAGCCTAATTATTCACACATCACGTCAAGTCACAAATTAGTAGTCTCTTGCAGTTGACCTATGCCAAATTACGTCCTCCTTGTAAGGCTGCACTAATTCAAACAGGTAGAGAAGTCGGCTTAGCCTATAGCCAAAGTCTATAAAATGTAGCCTATTTTTTGTAGTTTCCAATTATCTAGGCTATGTTTACGATACCGATTTGTTGCGCTACGACGGTGCTCAAGACAAGTTGGATCATAGTCATCTCAAGTGCTCCCATTAAAAAACGGCTGGGGTGTTACACCGGGAAGTCCGCCGTCTCCTCTTTGCTGCCTAAATTGTAACAGTTTAAATGCCTCATCTCCAAGCAGCACAATCGAACCTATTGGCTATCTAGCTTGTGAGTTTGGCTGGTATCCAACAAGACGAGTTAATTGGCATTAGGTCTTGCGAAGAGTGGAAAGAGTTACGTTACAGGCTACGTCGCGTGTGTGTGTGGGCGAGAGACGGAGAGAGAGAGAGGCGCTTCCCCGCAGAAAGAGCAGGCAATGTCTCCAAATATTAGACAAATGCAGCTTATTTTAGTTAAGTAGACATCAGGGAAGTATTTTGCTTAAAAGCAAAGCCAACCTGATTGGTTCATATTGCTCTAGCAGTGCGTGTCATTTACATCTTGCACGCCTATGTTCTTAAATAAATCTCTAACTTATAGCGATTCCAAACTTGTCCCCCACCCATCGCACAACGTGAAAGTTGAAATGTGTGTAGCCTATGCTTAAATACTGCCTAAACTGTAACAGTTTAAATGCGTCCACTCCAAACAGCACAATCGAAACTATTGGCTGTCTAGCTTGCGAGTTTGGCTGGTATCCAAAAAGACGAGTCAATTGGCATTAAGGTCTTGCGAAGAGAGCAAAGCGTTACGTCGCGTGTGTGTGTGGGCGAGAGAGGGAGAGAGAGAGAGTGAGAGAGAGAGAGAGGCGCTTCCCCGCAGAAAGAGCAAGGCGATGTCTCCAAATATTAGACAAATGCAGCTTATTTTAGTTAAGTAGACATCAGGGAAGTATTTTGCTTAATAGCAACGCCGACCTGATTGGTTCATATTGCTCTGAATAGCCACAGAAGGCTAGGCTATATTTTAATGGGTTTACGCGCGCGAGGTCATCTAACTGTGGTCACGCCAGGTGCTATTACGAGAGGAAAACTATAGCACGTTGGCAAACATTAAAGTCAGTTTAAGCCAGGCATATGATGAACCAGTTTTCTTGTTTGAAAAAACACACTTCCCGGTGCGCAGGGTGCATGCATGCCTGACTGACCCAGGTGAAATCGCATGCACGGAACTCCATGATTATGAGATGACATCGCATATATTTCCCAGCGCATATCACCGTAGCCTACAGTGAGACATTGTTCTTATGAAGCTGGCGGGAGACATGCATCCACAGTTGAAGGAATGTGCAATGATTTTGCGCTCACCCAGGCTCAAACACAATTCCTTAATGGCAAATCTACCCACTGTTGCATCAAACTTATAGATGTCCTCCCTGTAAGGCTGCACCAATTCAAACAGGTAGAGAAGTCGGGTTAGCCTATAGCTAAAGTCTATAAAATGTAGCCTATTTTTTTGTCATTTCTAATGATCTATGAAGTCTATACGATAACGATTTGTTGCACTACGACCGGTGCTCAAGTTGGATCAATACTCCCAAGTATAGCGAGCGCTCCCAAGTGCCACCTGGCGGTTGTTTGGGTACACTGCAGCTAGGCCCGGTACGTACCGAGGTAGATGACGTGACATTACCTCGGCAAAGGGTGTGCATTGTAGGGGGACCATCTGTAGATATGAGCTAACTTCCTGTTTGGTATGTACCATATTGGCAAAAACACATTTTCACTATCTGTACCGCTCCCCCAGTGGCCGTATTGCACTGAGTTCGGTATGTACCCTCTGGGTGTACTGGAGATCATGTGTGAGAAATTTCGTTAAGACCCGTCAAGGTGTTGCTGAGATATGAGCTAACTTCCTGTTTGGACGGTGTGTTTGTCTTTGTTGTCAATTTTGATTGGCTGCTGTGCGCCAATGCTTTCAGCTATTGCTCTGTAAATTTCAGTATAGGTGCAGAATAGTCCAATAGTAAACTTTGAAAAATTGTAGGACGATCAGAGAACAAATGTGGGCAGAGTATCATTTTTATTGATTTTTGAATATGTCAAAATGGCGGGGAATTCATAATAATAAATGTGACATCATAGGGTGCGTTGGATTCGGCTTGACCCAAGAATTTCAGCGATACCAAGCGTTTGATGAATTGAGGTCAATACCAGCCAATATGGTCAAAAACACATTTTTGCTTATTGTAGCGCCCCCTAGTGGTGCATTTGCACGAAAATCGTTACTTGTCCTCTGGAGATAGTGTTGATTGTGTGTATAAAATTGGGTTCTGACAAACGTAGCCGTTGCCGAGATATGAGCTCACTTTCTGTTTGGCGTCTCCACCGCCAAATTTGATTGGCTCCTATTTGCAGACGGTTTAATTAATTGTTCTAGGGTAGATGTATCTCAGTCCGAAGATGCCCGCATAAAATGTTCGTGACGATCGGTCAAAAATGGTGGGCGGGGCACCCTTTTAATTGATTTTTACAAAATTCAAAATGGCGGAAAAACTTTCCAGGAGGAAAATGACGTCATAGGGTGCGTTGTATTCGGCTTGGTCCAAGGATTCCAGGGATTTTTTGAATTTTTTGAAAATTGGACCTACGGTTCAAAAGTTACAGCATGACATGTACTTGCAACTTTGACCTGCTGGTGGCGCTACATTGTTCGAGGTATCCCAAAACAAAATACAAGCACGCATCGACACACCGAGCAGAACGTTCTGGTATTTGAACGGACTTTCTGTCTTGAACGGTATGGCAAATTTGATGGATTGTAGAAAAAGAATAAAATTTAAAAGAAAAAGAAACGGGGGAATAACAATAGTATGCTTGCCGCATGGCAAGCATACTAAAAAGGATACTAACATCGTTGAGTATTAGTTAAATATTTAGTCACAACTAGATTGCATTCTCACGGAAAAGAGGTGGTGAGGGCTGAAAGTCATAAATTCCTAGGCATGCAAGTAACATCAAACCTGAGCTGGAGTCTGAACACCACATCCATCGTGAAAAAAGCCCAGCAAAGGCTGTACTTTATTAGGATGCTTAGGAAGGCTGGACTGAATTACCGCCCTCTTACCCAGGCCTACAGAGGACTTGTAGAGAGCATCCTCACAACAGGGATCACTGTCTGGTATGGCAACATCACTCAGGCTAAAAGGAAGTATTTGCAATGAATAATCAAGACTGCGGAGAGGATTATAGGCACAGCACTTCCCTCCATGGACTCCATATATGTACAGCGCAGCCATAGGAGAGGAGAGAGAATCATTAAAGACCCACTCCATCCAGCTAACTCTCTGCTCAAACACAAGAACTGTACATACAAACTGAGGCACAGTAGAGTGGATAGCATTCCTACCAGAAAAGCAAGGTTTTTCAACAGTTTCTTCCCAGCAACAGTGAGGCTGATGGCAAAAAAAACATTTGATCCACCTTTTTCATTATTCTTTTGATCTCTTTGATTTTTATCACTTTTTAATGTATTTTATCTTCCTATTTTTTAATGTAATTCTATTTATTGACTCAGAGGGCCTGCACAAGAGTTCACATGTGCTTGGACTACTAGTTTATGCACAAATGGCAAATAAAGTACTTTGACCTTTGAACTTTGAAAGTGTTGTAGCAAAGAAAGTGGATGTAACCAAGAAGCGTCATTTTGTTTCCTTTCCGGTATCCACTTTATGTCGGGTGAACGCCCCTTTAGGAGACCTTCGGTTAGGAGACCTTCGGAGTCCTGAGGTTGAGAATCAATGAAGTCCCCTTAGCGCTGTAGATGGCGGTAGCGCACGTCTTGCGCAAACACCTCAAAAAGAGAAGAAGTAGTAGTCCAGGACCAGCCCTGTAGACCCGTTCGCAATTTTGAGTTGAGGGCGTTTCTCACTGGATTTGAGTTAGTGGGTTCCTGGACATTAAAAATCACGGAGGTGCTCGTCCACCATAGTGCCAGATTTTTCACAATATGGCCGCCAAATATGGCCGCCATCGCCTATGACAAAAACCTGTGTTTTTTACTTTTAAACTGTTTATACACATGCCATACATCAATTCTGACCAATTTTTGGAGAGGAAACCATTTCTGACAATTACATGAGGAGAATGTGACCTTAAAAGGTCATTGCCAAGGTCAAATTTGCTATTCTGAAGAATGTCAATAGACTTTCATTGTAAAAATGAGAAACAAATTCTCAATTATGGTATGAGCAGTTATTTGCTGATATTGCTATGATTATTTTGTGTCAGTATAGAGTCAGTATAGGCCTTGAAAGGTCAAGGTCAAGGTTAAAGTCAAGGTCATGTTCCAGGCCTTTTGCCTATTCCCACAGCAAAATCCTTCATATCAAGAACCTTCTAGCAACTTTTCACAGGATTGGTTCATGTTCACTAAGCACTTTTACAAGGGAGGATTATACATTGGCAGGTATCCAACTCTGATTATGCTGACAAATCATCCCTTTCTAGTACCAAGGGTTCACACTATGCAGCCTTATTACTGTTTCAAGATGCTTCAGTGAACAGACACCTTCAAAAGTCTCCAGTGTCGGGCACAGAATTAAGCCAAGCTGATGATATACTGCAGAGGAATTTACCATGCCAAGAGGTAGATGATCATGCAAAGCCAGTGGTTCGACCGGCCCTACCACCAGACATGCTGCTGCATCCTGAAAACAAGCAAGCAACATTACTGCATGTTGCAACTGCAAAAGGTTTATCAGGAAAGCATGAATTCTTGATCAGCCTGATTCGCTCTGGTGTGTCAGGAGGAGACCTTTTGATGCGGGCTGCTGTACACACACTTGTCTCATCTGCTGTGGTGCCAATGATGCGTGCTGGCTTCCTTCCTATAATACCAAGTCCCACTACTGAGTGTGCCACTGTCAGACACTGCCTATCCAACTTCCGGTGTTCGCAGACAGATGAACCAGGCATCAATGGCAATTTGGTGTGATGAGACAGAGCACTTCAAGGATCTCTTCCACTGTATTGGCCCTTTCCATTGGACGTGTGTTATTCTCAGATATCAGGGAAAATTGCCTCGAGGTTCTGGCCTGGATGATGCATTGATGCATACAGGCATTGCACACTTCACTGGCTTCAGTTGCCCAGAATTTGAGTTTGAGGCCTTGATTGAGCAAGTGGAGAGCTTGAATCAAGAAAAGTCAGAGCTCTGCCAATTCTTTGAGGTTTGGCTGGATTTGGCGGCCATCATTAAAAATGCTGTTGTCTCTGAACGAGAAGGAAAATGAATCAATATGTGGCTACCATAACGTCCTATGCCAATCTTTGCAGTACGTAACTGCATTAATTACCTATGTTATGGATCATGGTATCTTGAACAAATCAAGATTCTAGTGTTAACACATTCTGAGCTGTACCATTGCTTTTCTGTAGGTCAGTGGGTTGTGCAGGATCGCCATTGCTAGTTCTGTGCTGTGGGAGGTGACATAAAGGTTGAGCAGCATTCAGAGAGTATTTAAGGGTCATGGAGGACACTTTGTAGTAGGAGCCACACGCAATGTTAATGTTGCAGCAAAGTTTGAGCTCTTTCCATCAGATTACAATGATCACTGATGTCCTCAACTTTCTCACCAACAACACCACTTTGAAGCGGACAGAATGCCACCTCCAACATGCACTGAGCACCACTCCACGCCTTACATTCAACTGAAATGTGTCATTGTTGCTAGACGTTGTGGTTGATCCGCAGAATCCATACTCAGTGACCGTTAATGCACCCGTTCCACTGCACAATCTGCTCAGCAACCAGGTTGTCACACCTCGCCTGCGCAACCGTCTCCAAAACTTGCTTGCAAGCTTGTCTTCAGCTTATACAGGCAGGATAGGTTGGTTCTCATGAACATTAGATAAGTGGAATGTTTCAAAAAGGAATCTTCTGCAGTACAAAGATCAACCATAGAAGACACCAGCAATCATCGTAAAGGAGCAGAAGTTGGTCTCATCTAAACACATAGCTGAGGCACATAGGAGGATGGACATTGCTGATGAACGGGGCATGAGTATTCAGCAGATCTCATTATGTCCTTTCAGCATCACCCCTGTTAGATGGTGACCTTCCGTTGGTTGTTAACAAGTCAAAGCTTGTCAGTGAAATTGAGCCTCACCTTAATCTCACCCAATGAAGCTCTGAGTCTACTTATTACCCTCATGTTCGGGTAGACTTCATGTCAAAGATCCGTCAGATGCCTCTGGCAGAATTAAGGCACTGTCATCAATGCCATAATCAACTCAGCAATATCCCTCTGGTGACATCCAGAGCTCATCCATCTTGTGACTCCTACATTGAGATGCCATTGAAGAAAGGTGAGCGCATGGGGCGTACCAACTCAACAACAGCCGTTGACATCATTGGCATGAACGGACAAACACCCATTCCTCACCAACTTGATACAGGGATTAAAGTTTTCCGTCGCTATGACGGATTTCCGTCAACTGGATTTTCGTTTGGACGGATTTCCGTCCTTATAATTCATGTCAATTAATTTACAATTTTTACTTTCCAACTGAACTCAAATCGAGAGCACTCCTGGTCGAGAAGGGGAGGAAAGGTGTGTTTGGTGTACGGATTTAGTTATACACGCCACCACCGGTGGTGTCATACAACAGATTCACTCAGTAGTTTTGAGCCATCGTCTTCCGTGTTCCAAAAAAAACAAAAAAAAGTACACGAGCGGTCAAACAAATCAGTTGCGGCGCAGCGCGAGAGATTAAAAAACAAATAGCCAACTTTGTTGCTGATGGCAGAAAAGAAAATAAGTGTAATACTATGTCTTTAAAGTGCAATGACCATCATTAAACGAGTTGGACTGATATTCCAATATGGGCTAATAATAACGCATATGCATGGAATGCATAGCTGGAAGAAGGTAGGACACGTATGTTTCCATTACCATTGCACCTGCCGTGGTGGATAGTTAGAAAAAAAGAGAAAAGTTTACTTCGACTGCGCATGATGTCCTTTTCATGAAGGGTTTTCTTTTTAAGCATTGTGACTTTAACTAACATTATTCATAGCCCCAATGGGACGGCTCATTGGCAGCTAGCTAGGATATAGACCATGCGTAATACCATGCGTTTCATCCTCAAAGTTTAGCGCGTTTGACTGGCTACGTGTAGAACTAGCTCTAGTTGTCTTTCTGACAATTTACAGTCTCACCTGTAAACATAGCATATTAACTTTGTTGTTGTCGATATATATTTAAGAAATAAGTTAAAAATGGGTTGCATTTTACAGGGGTCACGGAGGCTATCCCTGGCAGAGCCAATATTTTATTTTTATGTCTTGTTCTGGGAAACAGTGTTCTGATGGGTGGACTCATGGTCAATAATCGCCGTTTCGGTGTTTGTTTCACTTTCAAGGCTTGTTGTAGGCTACTGTGATGCTATTTTTGCTAACTGGAACTAAAGTGTGCAGCAACAGTTGTGTGTGTGCTTGTTTTTGAGTGGCTCAACGTCTGTGCCCATCTTCTCGGACTACGATTCGTTTGAGTTCAGTTATTTGCGCACTCAATACTGATTGGTGGGTGATTTGCCTCGATTCGAGTGGAAAGTTACGCGACAAGCTTGGGAAAGTGTGTTACTTTCGATAGACGTATGTCTGTGACTGTGTCGTGTCTGCTTGTGTCGTGTCAGCTTGTAGGAGAGAACACGGGTGCGTGTAGGAATCGGGGACGTTTTTTAAATCAATGGTAAGCGTGTGCCTGTCACCGCACATCGAGAAGCAAAAAAGTACCGGTAGCCATAGGTTTTCAAAACGGTAGAACACAAGAGGTAGACTACCGCACCCTGTTTGTAAACGTCAAGTTATCTGTAACAGGATGAATAGTGAAAAACATACAAAATAACCAACAACTAGTTTTCTCCCTCTGATTGCTATGACCAGTGCATTATTTTTTAAATGTCAGAAATACTGCAAGCAATGCGCACCAGTGCTTTCACCAGAACAGTGTTTGCCCATTCTGATGGGAAAGACAAAATATAGCCTACTACTACTACTACAAAAAAACCATAATGGGATCACTGTATCAACGCATTGCAATTCCAAGTCAATAATTCTGTGATATCAGCTAGACCATTTTGAAGCAACACTCATTGTGAATCCATTCTGCATAATGTTGTGAACAATTCATAAACAATGGGTAGAAATAAGAGGAAATAACCAAAACATGCCCCAAATTGCAGTTCAATGTTTGCAGTCTGATATATCCATTATCCCTCCATTCTCGGCCAGTTCCAGTCAATCTGGTGGCCTAGGCCTGCCCCCTTTCCCTCTTTCCTTTTTCTTGAATTTAGAAATTGCCATCTGTAAACATAGCATTGTAGGCCTACATCTGATTGAGCACATCTGATCTAGTACCTACAGGTACATTCATACTGAGAGTGTATATAGGCCTACTGAGTGTATAATGGATATGCATTGTTAATGTGAAGTGTAAAGTTTTATGTTGGTTGAAGTTCTGATTTTGTGGCACTTTTTGGTATTACTGGCGCCCTCAAGACATAGGTCTATTCTGCTCTAGGCGACTGCCCTGTCTGCCTATGCCTAGTGCTGGCTCTGGCACCATTCCTTGCATAAAACCAGTTTTCGTTTCGTTATGAGGGCAAAGCCTGGCTACATTGGTTTTCGTAGGGTTACGGAGTGATACTCGATCGGGTACCTAACCGGTAAAAAAGTTCAGTCAGATGACTTTTTTTTGCTTTAATCCCTGCTTGATAAGTTCTGGGCCTCTTTGGAGAACAAGTGAAATCTCCAATTGTTAGTTCCAGACATTATTTTTTATCAAACCAGAGGCAATACTACTGTCATTGTCAGCCCTGTTGAGCCCATATTTCCAAGAACTTGGTATGCAGGAGATTTACCAGCAGTATATATAGCACTGGTTAGATGAGGAGAATCTAACCCCTCAATCAATTAGTCTCTCATCTTGGAGCGTCACTGGCAAAAACTGTGATCAAAGAACATATCCTGTAAGGAGATGATTGCATGAGTAGGGGGGTTGCATGAGGTTGGGGCTAAACATGCAGCCATGGTTTCTGATCCAGTCCAGTACTTGGTTAACTTTGGAGAGGCCAAAATATTGACCGAGTAAGATGCAACATTGGCTGAGAAGTACTTGGTGCGTGTCTGGGCTGGGGCCAGATCAACCACAACAGCTGTAATATTTGATGATCACAGAGAAGAAATGTACAGCAATGGTGCTGGAATCAATGCTCTCCCTCCCATCAGTAGTGCTATAAGAGGGCACATTTAGAGAGGGGCATTTCTAGTTCATAGAGTGTGCAACATACTTGCAAGAACCAAGGACCCCAAAATAAGGCATGAGCCTAAACAACATGGGTGACAGGAGCACACACCTGGCATACTCCTGCCATTAAAATGCCTGAAACCATTATCATAAGATATGATATAATAATGATAACATGATTTTTTGAGTTAAAATAAATAAATCACTACAATGTTACAATGTTCCACCTTAGTAAATGTGTTGTGTTTTTGGCTTAATTTAAGCCTAGGTCTTTATCATCACATTTATTCATTAATTATTTATGCTATGATGGTCCATCAAGTGTTAAGAAATATTAAATGTTAGAAATGTTAGATTTACATTAAGTGTCAGTTCCTTATTCTTAATAATGACTTAATGGGCAAGCACATGGCTGAGTTCTTCAGAATAGGGAAAAGACCTTGACATTGACATTGACCTTGACCTTTTAAGGACTATACTGACACAAATAATCATAGTAATATCAACAAATAACTCCTCATGCCATAATTGATCATTTGTCTCTCATTTTTACAATGGAAGTCTATTAACGCTCTTCAGAATAGCAAATTTGACCTTGGCAATGACCTTTTAAGGTCAAAATCACATATCCTCCTCATGTAATTGTCAGAATTGAATTCCTCTCCAAAAATTGGTCAGAATGTATGTATGACATGTGTATAAACAGTTTAAAAGTAAAAAAAAAACAGATATTTGTCATAGGCAATTGCGGCAATATTTGGCGGCCATATTGTGAAAAATCTGGCACTATGGCGGACGAGCACCTCCGTGATTTTTAATGTCTAGGAACCCACTAACTCAAATCCAGTGAGAAACGCCCTCAACTCAAAATTGCGAACGGGTCTACAGGGCTGGTCCAGGACTATAGGGGACAACGCCCTCTTAGGAGACCCAACTCGAGCACACGCTTTTGCATTGAGTGGGCGTGGTTTGCGATATCTTTGTTTGATTCAGTATTTTTGGTTGTAGCTCCGCGTTTTGGGGATATACTAAATGACATACATGGTATTTTAAATTGGCTAAGGAACACTGCATATGATAGAATTTTGAAAATCAACATGGGTCCAAGTGGGATTTGAACTCCCAACCCCCATATTGCTAATCCAGCACCTTTACCATTGAGCCAAGCAGCTGCCCGTCTAGAACAGTGTTTCCCAACCATCGGTACATGTACCACCAGGGGTACGCGAGCACACTGAAGGAGGTACTTGGAAAATTTTAATTTTAGCAAATGCATGGAGCATAGTCACACTGGGATAGAAAAAGTAATGTAAACACAAGTTAGGGGGTACTCGTGGCACAACAAAAGGGCTCGGGGGGTACATGAGACAAAAAAGGTTGGGAAACCCTGGTCTAGAGCATTCCAGCAAGACAGTGAGCATGTTTATATGCGCATCAATAAACCATTTATGATAAGGTTTTTGTAGTTACCGGTTTATTCGAGCGCTCATGTAGGTAAACTGAATAAGGGTAGATGACGGATAGGCAGCAAAAAACATTTTTTTCACAAAACATTGTTTATGAGGAAAAAAGTATATGTCTACGTAGTGCAGCAATTAATCTTTCAAAAAATCCAAGTGGTCACAATGTTGGTTTATTCATTGATTATTTATTTACGTTGATAAAGCAATTTGCTGAAAATATGTCCTTTGGTGTGACGTTAAGAAATAAATATATTAAGTAATGTAGAAATGGCTTGATGGAGTTTTATGAACATTGTTACACTCTTTTATTGCAATTTTTTAAAGTCTTAATTTAATGAGAAATTACCATTTTAAGTATTTTTTTTCCCATTAGATGTGAGATTATTAGAAACCTTCGAGGAAAAACGGGGATATCTTTCTTTTAAATGTTCAAAATTGTCCGAATTTATACTAACTTTTCAGGGACGATAATTTGTTCTTCCCTAATGCAATATTCAGTGTTTATCAAACATATTGTTTAGCTCAAACAAATATTTGAGCGTTTAAAACATGTCACACCGTAGGACATTCATGTCACGCTAAAGGACAGAAATGCAAAACTGAGCCAGAAACAAATATATCAACATGATTATTTTGTCTTGATCATAATATAATGTTATAGTCAATATGGACCTACACTTTACACTTATACGTTTTTGAATCATCGATTATCAGCCTATCGTAACTCTTAATGACAGCCATGCGGTCATTGAATGTAACCTGCAGAGCTCATAAGACTCATACTGAAGGGTGACCTTGGCATGATCATCACACTTTTGTAGGTATGCTATGACTGTCACACCATTGAACCTGTAGTGTGTAGTGGCCAGTGGTATCTCAAGCTGGACAGCACATTTATGCTGTATATTGAGCTCTCCACAGCATACTTTATTCATCTATACTCCTCTATATACTCTCTCACTGATCTTTCCTTCACTGTTACCGTTATATTTTATGGTTTCAAAGCACCATTAAAGATGGCCTCTCAACGTCATTTGATTAATATTGCTGTGTTCCCCATTGTTATTGAATGTGTTACGTGCTGGTCCTGTTTTAAAAAACGTTCTGGTTGCTTTGTTTCAAGCCGTTTTTGCAAGCCAGCAATGTGGCTTGTGGAGAAACGAGAGGGTGTTCCGTGTTTCTCGTGGAAATGCCTCTCTGATTGGCTCACTATTACTGCTCTCGTGGAAATGCGTCTCTGATTGGCTCAGTCCTCCTGTCGTTGGATAGAATGTAATGGGAAACAGAGTCGCCACTTCTCCGGGTTGTACTGCACTATAGGGGCGCCAACGGAGGCGTGCATGCTCCATTCAGGGCTGTGCTCTTTCGACAGTGACCCCTAGGCGAGCTGCAGGCACAGAGCAACCAGAGTGGGCTTGCTGTGTGGATGAGGCTTTGTGCTGTGTGTGTACCTGAGAGTAGCAACCAGCTGATAGCTAAGCTAAGCTAGATTTCGGGCCACCAGACGTTGCTTGTATTGAAAACAAGCAGAAAAAAATTACTCGACATGTTTTTAGAAAAATGGGTCGACATAAACCTTTGTGGGCAACGCCTTCTTTCGACGTGACGAAACACAGAAAGGCTTTCGTGATTCGCTCGTTTCTCTGCATTATTTATGTAAATTGGGAAACACCGGGAAACACAGCCAGGCGAGGTGACGCACCGCTATGAGAGCCTTGCAAGTGAGTTTAACTTGGGGTGACCGTCCGATCTTCAAAAGGAGTGAGTAAAACTGTGTTTTATCGGAAGTTGGCCTTTAATGACATTTTATATCATTTGACAGTATCTAAAATCAACAGCAAATATTCATCAACAATGCATCAAAGTATAAATTCCAAAGGCAAATAAAGGAATAAGTAAAGGAAGAATGATAGCGAGCGCTCTGAGTCTTCTCTCCAGATAGAAGGGGTGCATCTGGTTAATCCTTTACAGGCTTCATAGATACTTGTTAAATCCAAAGCACTCTCCTTCGAGTCAAGGTCCGTTATGTTAAAAACCCTTTATTTTAACATGGGGTATACAAACTTAGAAAACGCCGACCGGTTTCAGCCGTCTGGCCTTCGTCAGGGCGTGGTTAAAACTCAGGTACCTGAGTGACACAGGTAAATAAACTCTTGGGGGTCACATGGGTATGGGGAGGTTCAAAGCATTCACATTCGGTTGTAATGAAATAAAGAAAATAAAGCAGATATATAAGTTTGACTTATGGTCTAGCATAACACATAAGCATATAATATTGTCTGAAGTCGCATTTCAATCTAGGTAGTCAGATTATGAATAAGTATCAGCATATGGATCCCATAGGTGTGGGGGTATACACTGTTCCCACACTCTGTAAAGAGAAAAAAGAGAAGAAAAAAATATTGTCGTGTCTTTTACTTCACGTAATATGTGTGTTGCCTTCGGATGAGATTAGCTATCTGTGCTAGCTTACGTGCGCCAGTTGATTAGCCTCAGATCCTCGAGTGAATGCATATACGTTACTTACAGTCTCCGATGCGTGGGAATGACACGACAGGAATGCAGGTTGACGTTTAACAGTTTAATGACTGTTTGGATGATTACAACAGGCTGCAATGACACCAAACTCCAACGAGGAACTGTCCTCTCGTCGGGGCCCGTGGAGTCTTGTACGCAGCTAATCAAACAACTGAGCTCATGGAAGCAGACAGCCAATATTAATCACCAATGATCCAACTGCCCTCTAGAGGCCAAACATAACATTACACTTACAGTAGTCAATAGCTCCTGTTAAGTCTTATAACTGAACTAACACATTCACTACACAGCCCCCCTCCAAGAATACTGAGTCCCTTCAGTACTATTCAGGGTAAGTAGAGACTTAACGCATTTCAACTCAGAATTACTTGTAAGTCAAAAAGTTCAACTTAAACACATTTCAAAACATCATTACTTTATCTCAAAGATGACACTAATTATTAGTTAGAGTCCAAAGGTGACTAGGCATTACTGAAAGTCAAAAAAAAGGAACTACTGACTTTAATGATGAGAGTCCATTCATGCGTTGTACCACACAGGGGGGCGGACTTCACGACCTCGGGACGTGGTAGGATGCTGCAGGGGCGTTGCAGGGCCGTCAGCCTGGTCCGCTGGCACCGTCTCCTGTGGAGTTGGGCAAGCATTCTTGCGAGCCTGGCGGCGCCGTCGTGCAGTTCTTTGACGCCCGCGTCCTTCAGGTTCCCGTTCCTCTGGTTTCTCCTCTGTAGAACTTGAAGACTCCTTTGGCTGTCCGCTGGGTGCTCCATGCGATTCGACACTGGGAAGGGGCTGGCCCCTCTGGAGAATCTCATGCCTTTTTCGTCGCGTCCAGCCAGGTATCACATCAGAGGTATAGGGCTTCAGACGATCATGGTGCAGGATCTTTCTGTCTCGCGTCCCAATGACTTCGTACAGCACTGGGCCCAGGCAAGCGGAAACGATGCTGGGGCCCTTCCATGGTGGTTGCAACTTTGGACTGAATCCCTTTTTCTTGGTACTGTCCTTGACACAGACTAGATCTCCAACAGCATATGGTCTTCCTTTGGCCCTGACATCATAGGTTCGTTTCTGTCGTTCCTGGGCAGCTTTCAGGTGTTCTCTAGCAGTTTCTTGCGCCTCCTTCAAGCCCTGCTCCAGCTCGCTCAGGAACTCCGGAACCTCACCTCTGTCACTTCTGAGCTCTGCTGCACCTGACCAGATGTCATGTGGTTGGTGGACCTCCCTGCCTAGCATGAGTCTGTTTGGACTGAAGCCTGTGCTGGCATTCTTGGTGCTGCGATATGCTGCTGTGAGCAAGGGAAGATGCTCATCCCAGTTCTTTTGGTTCTGGTCCACATAGCAGCGTACCATCTGCAGGAGAGTTCTATTGAATCTTTCCACTTGGCCGTTGGATGCAGGGTGGTATGGCGTAGTTCTAGTTTTAGTTATCTGAAGAAGCTGGCATACTGTCTTGAAAAGGATGCTTTCGAAATTGCGACCCTGGTCGCTATGGAGTTCCAGGGGGCAACCAAAACGTGATATGAAGTCATACACAAGTCTTTTAGCTGTCGTTTCTGCTCCTTGATCGGGTACACCATAAGCTTCCACCCACCGTGTGAATTGGTCTATGATGACCAGAATGTACTTATTGCCGGCTGTGGATACTGGAAAGGGACCCAGCATGTCCAAATGTAGGCGGTCCAGGGGAGCTCCGGCTTGGTACAGTTGCATTGCTGCTTTTGTTGTTGGCCCGGCAGTCTTGCGTGTGGTGCAGCTCTGGCATTTCTGTACAAAGAGCTCCACATCACCTCCCATCCCATACCAGTGGTAGCTCTGCTTCAAGCGTTGTAGGGTTTTACCGATCCCCAGGTGGCCCCCTTGAGGTGGATCATGACAGGCCTTGATTAATTCTGTCTGCATTGAGGTTGGCACTAACAGCAGGTGACGTGGTTTTCCTCCATCTGCCCTCTCCCAACGATAGACCAGAACTCCATGGTGCAGCTCAAACTGTGGCCAGCAAAGCCAGTACTTCCTAGCAGCAGGACTTTCAAGGGACACCTCATCTCGTGTGGGCAGCTCTCCTTTTTCCATCCACTGATGTAGCTTGGATAAGACAGGGTCTTTGCGCTGCTCTAATGCCCATTCTTCTCGAGTTAATGGCTGAAGCCAGTTTGTAGCAGGCATGCCTGTCCCTTCTGTCACTGGATCTTTTAGTTGATATGTTGGATTTCCATCATCCTCATTTGTGGTTAGACGCCTGATTGCGAGGGGAACCACATCATCCACATCCTCAGTGAACTTGGCCCATTGCCGGTCGAGTCGTTGGCAGTGTGCACAGCCACGGCATGGTAGAGAGGCCACCTCTTGCCCTGCTTCATAGCAGTCACAGTCTTCACTTTCATCACCATCTTTGCGTGACATTCCGTCAGCATTCAGATGTCTCCTTCCTTCTCTATGCTCAATCTCAAAGTCGTACTGGCTCATTTCTTCCAACCATCTTGCTAATTGGCCTTGGGGATTCTTGAACCTGAAGAGCCATACCAAACTGTTGTGGTCCGTGCGCAAGAGGAATTTTCTCCCCAGAAGGTAATGCCGGAACTGCCGGGTGAATTTGATGACGGCAAGCAACTCCCGTCTGGTTACACAGTATCTCTGCTGTATTGGGGTCAGGTGATTGCTTGCATAAGAGATGACTCTCTCTTCACCCCACTGATTTTGAGATAGCACCGCTCCAATACTATGATTAGATGCATCTGTGTCCAAGATGAATTTCCCCTCATTAGTAGGGTATGCCAGTATTGGAGATGAGGTGAGCTTCTCTTTCAAGTGCAGGAAGGCTTCTCTTTGTTCCTCCCCCCACTCAAACTGGACTTCTTTTTTCAAGAGGTACGTCAATGGGCTCGCTAGTTCAGCAAAGGATGGGACGAACTTTCTGTAATAGTTACACAGCCCTAGGAAGGCTTGGAGTTCTTGCCTGCCTGTAGGGTGTGGCCAGTCCTGTACATCCTTCACAAGTGCTGAATTTGGTCGTATGCCTTCACCACTAACGACGTGTCCCAAGAATAGGACTTCTTCCTTGAGGAGTTGGCATTTTGATGGTTTCAGTTTCAGCCCAAAGCTCTGCAGTCTTCCGAAGACTTCAGTCAGGTGATCAAGGCTCTCTTCCACGTCTTTTCCTAGAATTATTATGTCATCCAGGTAAATCAGTAGCGTGTCCCACTGAAGGCCACGCAGGGCTAACTCCATTGCCCTCTGAAATGTCCCCGGGGCATTACACAACCCGAAGGGCATCCTGGTGTATTCGTATAGTCCATACTTTGTGATGAAGGCTGTCTTTCCACGGTCTTTTTCGTTTACAGCAATCTGCCAATATCCACTTTGTAGGTCAAGAGTGGAAAAGACTGTCGCTCCACCCAGCACATCTAAACACTCTTCAATCTTTGGCAGAGGATATGCATCCTTTGTTGTCAAGCTATTCAGATGCCGGTAGTCGACACACCAGCGCACACCTCCATCTTTTTTGCGGACTAGAACCACAGGTGATGCCCATTCAGATGACGAGGGAGTTATCACTCCTGCTTCTAGCATAGACTGGAGGTGAGCCTCTTCTTCATTTTGGAAGCCCAAGGGTGTTCGCCTTGCTGGTTGACGCACTGGTCTGGCTGTGCCAGTGTCTATCTGGTGTGAGACTGCAGAGAAGTAACCTAGGTCTGTGTCGGATGCAGCGAACAGGGACTGGTGCTTCAGCAGAAGAACAATCAGTTTCTCTTGCTGCTCCCCGCTAAGCATCTCTCCAGACGCTGAATACAGAGTTTGCACATGCTCAGGTAAGTCAGTGGCTTTAACGGTGACAACCCTGCCAATCTTTGGTGCACTTTCAGGGTCATTGTCTAGGCTGCATTCAATGTCAGGTTCAGACTGCAAAGTCAATTCATCTGAAAAGGCCTCAATCAGGATTCCAAGGCACGCACCTTTTCGCAACGCAGCCTTGTCTGGCGAGAGGTTGCACAAGCGGACAGGCACACGAGCATCCATGTTTGTGACGGCACTTCCTGAGGACACATTGTCGGTAATGCTGGTCGGCTCTAATACTGCAGGGATGCCTGGTCTTGGGTGCTCATGTGCCTCTACTAGCTTTTGGGCGTCTGCCAGCGTGCAAGGGTCTTTGTTCATTACTTCATAGGCTAGCTTTTGGTCTTTCAATCCTTTAAGAAAAGCATCTGCCGCTAACTGGTCTTGTAGGGACAATTCTACGCCAGGGTATGCAAGGGTTACTAAGCGTCTCACCTCCTCTGCAAACTCAGCAGATGTCTCTTTTGACTGGCGTAGTTCTCCAAGCTTCCTGCGCACAGTCGTTGGAGGATCTTGATGACCAAAGCGTTGAGTTAGGTGCTCTTTAAGCAGAGTGTAGTCTTCTCTGATGTGTTCTGGAAGGGAACACACGTAGCGCATGGCAGCGCCACGAAGACATTCATGCAGCTTGTCAACTCTTTCAGCACCATTCCATGCGTATTTGCGGGCTAGTCTTTCAAATGGCAACAAGAATGGCTCCCAGTCCTCCTTCCCGTCATATGTCGCCATTTTTGATCTAGGCCCATCGTATGAGGTAGCTGGACGAACATCAGCTTGGACGTGACTGTTGCCATAAGTCTGAGGGGTGGCAGCTGTAAGACGCTGTCGTCCTCTCTCCCTCTCCATACCTCTGGCCCTGTCCACAGCACCTGAATCAGACAGCAGCCGAGGGGGGCCTGCGCTCTGGGAGCGCTGCTGAATGACGTCCAGCTCAGCAGCGAATTGGTTTGTCGCACCACCAGCATGTGGAGTAGTCATGGATGTGGTTTGAGATACAGGTGAGTGTTGAATTAAATGTTCTTGAAGGCTGTGGTGAGCATAGCCATCTTGGGCAACATGTGATGTGCGACTTCGGGTCACCTGATCTGAATTCACGGTTGACACTCCCACTGTGGGCGCTGCAAGCTGTGGGGGTGCGCCCCTAATGGTTTGGAGGTGAGTGGCCAACCCAGCCAGGAGGGTTTGCTGCATTTGGTGAGCTTGCTGCTCTAACAGGACTTTTAGCCACGGCGGTGGGTCTGTTGGGTCTGTGGCTGCAGCTGCACCATCTCCATTCTGTTGTCCTTCTGTAGACATATTGGCTGGTGTTTTTTTTTTTTTTTTTTTTTAGTATGTATTTATTTTTTTATTTATTATGAATAAGGCGTCTTTAATGCAATTTTTGTACTTAGGCACTCCAGGCAGTTCAGTATGTTGCATATGATTTAGCAGATTTATTGTCCAAGGCAAGATGCAGTAGGTTTCAACATGAGTTTTTTTTTTAAGGCAATCTTATTAGGCACTCCAAGCAGTTTAGCAGGCTCAGTGCATATTATTTAGTTGAGTTATTGTCCAAGGCAATGTGTCATGAATCTTAATAGTTCCGAGATAATTCACACACTTTCGTTGTTATGCTACTTGCCGTTGTCCTGAACATTTATAGCGAAACTTTTTCCTCATTTGCAGCACCGCCGCATTCTTCCCTCGCGCGGGGAAGTTAAAACAGAGCCCTGCGAGTGATTGGAAATGTCCGTGTTGTCTTTAGGCAACGAATAGTACAGTCCAAAACTTCGTCAGAATGAAACTATTAACTGCCAGTTTACAAAGCACACTCTTATTTCGTTCCACTTCGCTTGAAAGATGACGGTAGCTTGCACTTCTGACACCAGTGTCGTGTCTTTTACTTCACGTAATATGTGTGTTGCCTTCGGATGAGATTAGCTATCTGTGCTAGCTTACGTGCGCCAGTTGATTAGCCTCAGATCCTCGAGTGAATGCATATACGTTACTTACAGTCTCCGATGCGTGGGAATGACACGACAGGAATGCAGGTTGACGTTTAACAGTTTAATGACTGTTTGGATGATTACAACAGGCTGCAATGACACCAAACTCCAACGAGGAACTGTCCTCTCGTCGGGGCCCGTGGAGTCTTGTACGCAGCTAATCAAACAACTGAGCTCATGGAAGCAGACAGCCAATATTAATCACCAATGATCCAACTGCCCTCTAGAGGCCAAACATAACATTACACTTACAGTAGTCAATAGCTCCTGTTAAGTCTTATAACTGAACTAACACATTCACTACAATATATATATATGCAGGAATTAGATATGTTAGTGGTGTGGCAGATAGTCTTACATTATTCTTCATATCCACTGTTCACACACTCTGTAAAAAACAATGAGGGAATTAGATAAGTTAGTGGTATGGCAGATAGTCTTACATCAATCATTATATGCCAAGTCAAAAAAACTTTATAGAAAAGGCCTAACGTCTATTTCCTCATTTAAACCTGGGTAGTTGAGGGCATCCAGATTATGAATCCAGTAAGTCTCTCTTTGTAGTAGTTTGTTGAGTCTGTCCCCCCCTCTTGTTGGTTTTTCTATATGTTCAATTGCTTCTACTTTTAGGAGACTGTCATTCTTGTTGTGGTGGGTGGAGAAGTGGCGTGCCATTGGGTAGTCCTTGTTATTGGTCCTTATGGCATATTTGTGTTCCGCCACACACCCACCACACCCACCACAACAAGAATGACAGTCTCCTAAAAGTAGAAGCAATTGAACATATAGAAAAACCAACAAGAGGGGGGGACAGACTCAACAAACTACTACAAAGAGAGACTTACTGGATTCATAATCTGGATGCCCTCAACTACCCAGGTTTAAATGAGGAAATAGACTTTAGCCCTTTTCTATAAAGTTTTTTTGACTTGGCATATAATGATTGATGTAAGACTATCTGCCATACCACTAACTTATCTAATTCCCTCATTGTTTTTTACAGAGTGTGTGAACAGTGGATATGAAGAATAATGTAAGACTATCTGCCACACCACTAACATATCTAATTCCTGCATATATATATATATATTTTTCTCTTTTTTCTCTTTACAGAGTGTGGGAACAGTGTATACCCCCACACCTATGGGATCCATATGCTGATACTTATTCATAATCTGACTACCTAGATTGAAATGCGACTTCAGACAATATTATATGCTTATGTGTAATGCTAGACCATAAGTCAAACTTATATATCTGCTTTATTTTCTTTATTTCATTACAACCGAATGTGAATGCTTTGAACCTCCCCATACCCATGTGACCCCCAAGAGTTTATTTACCTGTGTCACTCAGGTACCTGAGTTTTAACCACGCCCTGACGAAGGCCAGACGGCTGAAACCGGTCGGCGTTTTCTAAGTTTGTATACCCCATGTTAAAATAAAGGGTTTTTAACATAACGGACCTTGACTCGAAAGAGAGTGCTTTGGATTTAACAAGTATCTAAAGGAATAAGTAATTTGAATACACAATATTTATCTAGTCAAACAACAAAACAACAAAAATATGTACTACCAGTTGTTTTAAAAGCTATTTCTCAAATATCTAGTCCATTGGTGTGACCTGTTTGTCCTTTGGTGTGATACTCCAAAGTGTCACACCATAGGACTTTTACCATCACACCAAAGGACTTTTACCATCACACCATAGGACTTTTGAGCTTTTGAGTTAATTTTAAGCCATGTCGTTGCCAACTGAAATACAATTTCACCTTTAGTAAGATGCATTTTCATACATCTACATAAGAAAAAAATATGAAAAATATACACTATTGTCAAAATGTATTTTATGGCTGTCACACCAAAGGACTACAAAACTAATACCTAGGTGTTTTATTTGATTCTGACCTAAAATGGGGCCAGCAGGTTGAGTTTTTATGTTCAAGGATCAGTCAGCGTCTTCATTTTTTGAGAAGGCTGAGAGTGTTTGGGATCGACAAAGACATAATGATGGCTTTTTACAGAGCATCAATTGAATCCATTATTAGATATGGCATCACAGTATGGTTTGGGAACTTGTCTGTTAAATTGAAGGCCCAACTACAAACCCTCATAAAAAGAGCAGAGAAAATTATGGGCATGCCCCCTCCCACATCACTTCAGATTTTATTTGATGAATCAGTGATGAGGCAGGGACAGACAATCGCAGAGGACCAGGAGCATATCTTGCATGGTGAATATGAACTGTTACCATCAGGTAGAAGATATAGGCTACCTAATTGCAAGACAAACAGGTTTAAATTTTCAGTGGTTCCTTGGTCTATTAGATTGCTCATAGTAGGTAGGTGTGTGTGTGTGTGTGTGTGTGTGTGGAGGGGGGCGTCTTAATAGTTCCACGCTGCTAAGGGTGTATACTCAGGATTATTTTTTGTGTAAATGTTCTAGGTCTATTGAATTGGGGAGTGTGTGTGTGTGTGAGTGTGTGTGTGTGTGTGTGTGTGTGTGGGGGGGGGGGGGTTGAAAGAGTCATGGTATGATATAATTGTGTGTTTATGTGCATGTTTGGATGTAGGCTACATGTTTACATGTTTTGTGGTTCAGTCCTGCATGTTAAGTGTGTTTTTTGTGTTTGTCTAATGTGTTGATACAGTATGTGTTCTGTGTAAACGATTAGACTCTGTGCCCATACCAAATTTCTCTCTAGAAGAGACAATAAAGGCTCATCCTATCCTATCCTATCCTATCCTATCCTAATACATCTTGTGGTAGCAAAACATAATTGATTGACTGAAGAACTCTGAGAAAAAAATCTAAAATCCACCCTTGCCATTGGCTTCTTAAGGGTCTAAAGTCACAATGTATGTACCGCTGGAGCTTCAACAATAGATAATTATCCACAGAATTAACCAAAAAAATGATGTCACACCACAGGACATTATTTTCTGCGACAAAGTTTCATAAGTCCATACGGTCTCAGAAAAACAGGAAAAAATTAAGCATTGCCACTTGCTAAATAGACACCTTGGAAAACATGCCAGGGTTGTTTAGACAAATGACTGAGCTTTGATTACTTATTTAAAAATGTTTTAATATGGAGAACCAGGCTTGCCTCAGTCACACCATAGGACAAATGTGACATTTGACTCAAAATTAAGTAAACTTGTTTAAGCTCTGGATTTATTACACATTACTTTTTCACAACAACGACATTAGTTTAATCATTTAAAGCATTGACAATTTTGAAAGCATGAATTTACTTAATTTTAAGAGCCTGCGACAGCAAAATTTACACGTCACGTCATCTACCCATAAACAGTTTTCATATTCGGGTTATTGCCGTTATCGGTTTATGAGAAATCCGATTCGCACAGGTAGGTTTTTGGCTAATAAACTGATTTCTCGTGTCATGTAACCAGCATAATCGGGTTAGTATCAGGTTATTGACATTCTAGAAGGATAAATAGCCAATCAAAACCTTAAATTCTAGCTTCGTGTCACAGACTTTAGTTGAACACAGGCATCCGGCGGACTGCATATAAACAGCAATAAATCGTTTACTCCAATAACCCGACTATTGCGGCCATATAAACGGGTTCAATCACATTGCATTGAAGAGCTGAACGATAGACTTCTAGAATGGTAGTTGCAGGTGCTCGTTAAGAATAGAATGTGGAGAGAAAGTGACAGTTGAGATGGAACCTTTTATTGGCAGCACCTGTTCTGATTGACTGTATGGCAGTTAGTATGGTGCTCTAAGGCAGAGGGCAGAATCGAAAACAGTTTCTAGGTCTTTAGATAGCTGTTGTTAAAAAACTAAAAAGAATTGGCACATGTCCTGCTCACAGATTGGAGTCATACGTGTGATCTTTCTAACAGTCTTTGAATGAAGTTTATAGGTTAAACGGTTCAGTCACAAATGGACCTCTTGTGGAAGATGTGCTGACCTCTTCAGAAAGGCACTTCAAGGGTCAATGGGAAAAGCCATCGGGCCAGCCCTGCAGTTTTTACACACCTGCCATTTAAAAAGTAATGGGAGTTGGGACATGATACTTGCACAGTTTGGAGACATCTCATAAAGCTCGCTAGCAACGCGTCAACTAAGCTTCTAGGTGAAAGTGTTGATGTTTTATGACCGAAAAAGCCTCCTACACTCTGATCTGTAGAGTGAAGGAACACTGTCTCCTGAGGGTTCTACCATTGTTTTCTATGGGGGACCCAAATTTGCACAAAATTGCCAAAAACGGAAAAACGACAAGAGACACGGACACGTTATAGCAGAAAAAATGATCTCCAAGCCGAGCCAGTCGTTTTAGTGTTTGAACGGTGTCTCTATCTCGAAAGGCCTATAGTCCAGTCAATCTAGCTCTAAAAAGGCCCAAACCCGGGACAAATTGCAATAGTAATGGTTCCTACTTTTAAGTGATCCTTAACGCCCTTGCATTAAAAATCTATAGCTTTATATTTAGTGGAACATACTTATTTTCAAGGTCAAAGTTGGCAGATTTCCCATTCATTTCTCCAGTGGGAAACAATATAGGATATAAGACAAGGGACAAAAGACGGAAATTAGCCTCTGGGCTACAATCTTGTATATTTAGCATTTTTGTTTAAATGCTGGCAATATATGCTGTCCCTTTCTTAAATAAATAAACTTGTAAACTTGTAAATTATAAAAGGTGAATAGGGTAAAAATTTAAACTATGACATATTCATTTGAAACTTTCACAGTTGGTAACTCACATTCAGACAAAAATGTTTTGTATTGCAAGTTTTCTGAAATATGATGATGAAATATGCAAATGAGGTCATATGTACTGAAGTATGTGATAAATCTGTGGCAACAGACCAAGCATAAAACAAAGTGCAATAGTAATGGTTCATACATTATATTGATCCTTCAACCCCTCTGCATCACATATTAAAAATCTACTTTCATCAATTCAGTGGAACATACTTTTCCCAAGGTCAAAAGTATCCGATTTTACCCACTGAATGGCAAAATGCATTGGAAATGTGCTACTTCAGACCTTCAAAAAAGTTTATTCCACTAAAGTGATGAAGGTAGATTTTTCATATGTGATGTAGGGTGGATTAAGTATCAATAAAAAGTGTGAATCAATACTTTTACAATTTGTTTTATGTTTTGCCCGTTGTTGCATAATTTATCACATGTTTAAGAAGATGTGATCTCATTTGCATATTTAATCATCATATTTCAGACAACTTGCAATACAAAAAATATTTGTCTTTGCTTGAGTAAATTACTGTGAAAGTTTCAAATTGATATCTCATTGTTTAAAATTTTAGCCTATTCCCCAAGTATCTCCTATATTGTCTCCCTATGGGAAAATGAATGGGAAATCTCCAACTTTGACCTTGAAAAAAAGAGTGTTCCACTAAATATAAAGCTGTAGATTTTTAATATGTTATTTAGACATACCTAGGGATTACAAAAAACTTGGAATGATTACTATTGCAATTTGTCCCGGGTCAGACGCTAGATTGACTGGCCTACTAGGAGGAGATCCATTTTCTATTTTTACTGCCCTGCACAAGAAAGCAACAAAGCAAGCAAGCATAAACGTACTTAGAGATTACTAGAATCTAGTATTGTTGTCAATATTTGTAAACAACTAATACTAATAAATATAAAACAAATCAATTATATTCATACAATCTTAAATTAATATAAAAATGTGTATGTGTGTGTGTGTCACAGATTATGTGGACCCCTCTGTTTTCTATGGCATCGTAAGGATCTATGGATCAGGGTATGTTGGTAATTATTACATTATCATACATTATTATATCATAGCACCTTTAGGCAACAATCACCACCACTGAACTGATTTTGGCATGTCTGGGCATGTTTCGTTGTTTTGCTTATGTGCTTTGCATGTGTGTGCATGTGGGCAGAAGGGAGTAGTGTGCACAATGTGTGTTTGTGTTTGTGCATGTGTGTGCGTGTGTGCGCGTATGTGTATGTGTGTGGTCTTGAGATTGTTTATTTAAGTTATTGATTTAGCCTGTCATCGATAAACATTAACCTGAACTAGGGCTGCACAATTATGGAAAAAATCATAATCACGATTATTTTGATCAAAATCACGATTTCGATTATTTATAGGCCTAACGATTTAACCCCCCACCCCCCTCCCCCCCCCCCCAAAAAAAAAAAAATAGTAATAATAATAATAATAATAATAATAAATAAACAGTAAAGTTATGTAGTGAATATGATAAAGTAATAATATATGCCATACAGTGGCAAGATCTTAGTTTGGCTCCTCAACAGGCCAACTGAGTGGCATCGCACTGTCCCAAAAACACAAGCAGGGCAGGGTGAGTGAAGACCAGAACATTTGCATGTAAAATGTGTGTAGGCCATACCAACACATTTAAGTATGTAGGAAGCAGAAGCAACTATGGCAGCTAGAAATTGTGTTGAATTTCACTCATTGTAATTTAACTCACTGCACCAGTGTAACTTTACATTACTTGTCCACCAAAGTAGCTATGATATTTACATGCAGGTGGGTGTTAATGAGTAGTGAGTAACAGCCACTCTAATTGTTGTAGACAACATTACTTAGCTTATTTCGTTTGTGTTAGCATGCTAACTAGCGATTTCTTAGACCAGAAATAAAGCTATTTCTCTTCATAACTACTTGGCTTTCCATAATCACAAACGGTTGCTGGTCAAAGCACATAGTTTCAAAACATCCTCAGAGACTCCAGCATCAAGCAATGGCTGGTTTAATGTTTGAATTCCTCATATATAGCCACCATTAGGATGAAACAACTCTGCCCAGCAGTGAGTGCACTGACACGGAGAGTTCCGTCTTCCTTGCCAAAATGCTGCTGCCCGCCCCCTCTCAGCACTGTCTGGTTATTGGTTCACAGACTTACCTTCCACCCAGAGACAGTTGTCAACAACATTACTATTGGCTGAAATGTCTTTGTGCTGAGAACGTGCAAGCAGTGCACAAGTCTGCAGGTGCGCGCAGCTTAGATGGAACACTGGATTTCCTCCCATAAAATCGTGATTTTCATGTTTTATAATAGTGGCGGCCAAAATAGCGATTTTTATTAAAATTCGATTAATTGTGCAGCCCTAACCTGAACCGTACATTATGTAAATGAAAGGAAAAAAATACTCTAGGGTGGATAAGGGGGGAAAGCCTAGAGCTTATTTCCATCAGAGGGGGTTCACTCACTGGTGATACTGTAGCTGTGCAGGCAAATGAATGAAGGTCAATGGGGTTTTCACTTGCCTGTGTTCGCCCCCTAGTGGGCTACCAAAAGGAACTGCAACGCTTACTGGCTACAATGGGAACCAATGGGAGTGAAGCTTCTCCTCTATTCTAATTTCTCTGTTTCCATTGGCCGCCCTAACACAGGTGGAAGGACAACCCGTTGATGCCAGAGGGACTGGTGTATGAGGGGGTGCAGGTGGAGCCCCTAGAGTTCTCCGGGGCAAATGGGGGCCAGAGCAGCCTGCTACAGTGCTTTGATGCACTGCTGGGGGTCAGGCATGAAGGGAGCAGTGGTGAGATACACCAACACACACACACACACACACACACACACACACATGCATGTACGTAGACACACACCGCTACACTGCTAATGCTCAGGGTCAGAAGGGAGCAGTGGTGAGATACACACACACACACACACACACACACACACACACACACACACACACACACACACACACACACACACACACACACACACACACACACACACACACACACACACACACACAAACACACACACAGCTGTAATGCTCGGGGTCAGGCATTAAGGGGAGCAGTGGTATGATACACTATCACACATACGCACACACGCATACATGTACATACACACAGAAGGGAGCAGTGGTGAGATACACCAACAGTCTCACACACAAACACGCACACACACATATTCACACACACGCATATACTCACGCATAGATGCGTACACACACAGCTACACGTTGGCTTTGATGCTTGAGATCAAACACGATGGAAGCAGTTGTGAGGCAGACAACACGAATACACACTCTCACACACAGAGAGAGAGAGAGAGAGAGAGAGAGAGAGAGAGAGAGAGAGAGAGAGAGAGAGCTGCTCAGAGTCCAACATGAAGGCACCAGTGATGAGACATACCATTAACATTAACACAACCATGAACAGGAATACACACACACACTCTCACACACATACAGCCACACACACACACACACAATGTGCTTCAACAAGCTCCAACATGTCAAACAGCGTACCGATTTGAAAACCAATTTGTTTTCTGTCCTACTGCAAGCGCAGGGGCTTTTCTGACACGCATGAGGTGCCAGTACATGCTGCCGGCTCACACGCACTTCGTGGAGGAGGTGTCACGACGGCGTCCGGGCGTGCGGGACTTCGTGCGGGAGCAGGGCGATGAGGAGCTGAGCGAGGCCTACGAGAGATGTGTCCATCGCCTGGTGGCCGTCAGGAATTACCACATCAACCTGGTGGCTCGCTACATCACCCTGCCCGCCTCACAAGCACAGGTATTACTACTACTATACGAATACTATCTAAAGCCTCGTTCACACACGTCGCTGCTTATTACTAGCTTCTCGCTCACCACATAGTCGGCACTGCCAATGCACAGGCGAGAAGTTTCGAACTCTGCATTCCAATTGGTTGCTCGCTTACTCGCCTCGCTCAAAGTTTAAATATTTTCAACTCAGGATTCACCCACATCACATCGCTTGTACTCTCCTCGCCTCATCGTCTCTCAGGGACACATAGACATTCTATTGACTGAACTCGCTGAGCAAGTAACTAGCAGCAACATGTGTGAACAAGGCTTAAGATGGAACATCAATGTGCACTGTGGCAAGAGGGTTTGCTATGTGAACTCCTCAACGACATGTGAATGTCAGGAATTTGATATGTCAGTGCAGTTGCTAAATGTGTCAATGAATTCACAGTTGCATGTCATTACACCCATCAGAAACTGCGTCTGTATGGGGCGGATGCGAATGAGGACAACACGGTCTCGCAGGCGCCCACCGCCCTTGAGAAGCGCGGCACCGGTGGCTCCGGCATCATGAGCTTCCTGAAGACTGTACGCAACTGCACGCGTGCCGTTACTGATTGGTCCACCACGTCCACCGCCTCACAGCCAAAGCCAACGGAAACACAGGAGAAGCACAGCGGGCGGGTCACTGTGAGAGTCGAAAATGGTGGCGGAGTGGAAGACAGAGGCGGACCCTCACAGAATAACCAGGAAGAGAGTTTGTCATTTCTTAGCTGGTTAACCTCAAAGCTCTGGCAGCCGTGAGTGAGGCTTGGTAAGACACCTGGGGTGTTACAATACACGTGAACAGAAAAACTGCTTACACAAAGTGCTTCCTGTTGTTAACAGAAATAGAATCACAGATGAGGATGGCCCCTGCCCATATTTGCCTTATAGGCTCCCATATTGCCAGTGATCATAGCCAGAGGTGTCAAAAAGGGAAATTGGATAAATTTTGGAGGATTTGGGGTATTTTTAGGAAATGATAATGTTTTAATGGAGGGCTGGGATGCGGTGGCGATTTGAAATTTATTTGGTTTATTTGTTTTGTATGTGCCTTGGGTTCGGGGTTGTGTTTATTTGTAAACTAAAAACTTTAATAAAGAAATGTTTGAAAAAAAAACACAATTTGCTTCCAACAGAAGTAAGTTATCTGAGTAATCATTAGACCCGTCAGAGAACTTCTAACCTATGAGAACGGTATCTCTCATTAGCTCCCATTATAGCCCCGTTGGCGAACGCAGCCAAGTAAAAGATGAATGGGAGCCTATTGGGCTAAATGGCTCAGCAGGGATTTGTGACGGTTCTGGGGTCCGTATCTCGAAAGTGTCTTTGCTAACGATGGTTGCAACGCCCTTCGTAAGAGCGACTCAACTCTCTCTCGACAGCGACGCTCACCACTAAATCCAAGGGAATGGTAAGACGGTCTTAAGACGGTCTTAAGAGGGTTAGCAACGACAAGAATCGAGAAACCCTTGTTCCCATTATAGCCCCGTTGGCAAACGCAGCCAAGTAAAAGATGAATGGGAGCCTATTGGGCTAAATGGCCCAGCAGGGATTTGTGACGGTTCTGTTCTCTGGTTTGTAAAGATGTGTGCACATTCTGTACCTTATCATGGAAGTTTTATTAGAAGTGAAGTTAAAGGTTCCTGACATGGCTTTGTTCTCGCAAAGACGTGTTAGTTTTGTCCTGCAACACGCTAGCATTCGGCTAATAATTGCTGGCTGAGGAATCTCTGCGACTATTCACGACCAGAGCTGACGAGAGACGTACTCTGACTGATCCTCGCAGAGACCTCTACGGTCACACACCTCAAAACCCCCCACCACCGTCCAACATGTTAATTGAAGTTGAAGGTGCCCAGATTCTTAAGGATGAGTAAAGTCATTTCCTCTACCCCATTTACACTTACCGCTTTTCCACCACCTTAAATGCAATAAATAACAGGTGTCCGCAACAATCCTAACATAACTTTAAACACATCGACATCTGAAGTCAGACTTAAAACCACAAAATAAATGGCGTAGTGCCGTAAAGTCAATCGTCACGTGTTATGTCATTGCTATAGCTGAAATAAGGGTCATTTTCATGAATCTAACACTTGACAAGATGCAAACGTGTCGGCAAATGCTTTCACTTACTCCTATCTATCGAACGCTACTTCATTATTTCCTGGGAAAAAAATACACGGGCAGATACAACTATGAGAAGCATACAGCCCCATTGGCACCCATTCATTATTTACTTGGCTGCGAGAACATAGCTGCAGTGGCACTCCTGGCCACCAGCCTGTGATCATTCTCATAGACGTTCTCTGGACCCGTGTACTTGTCATACGATCAGCTAACTCTGCACTGGTTGGATAAATTTGTGGTTGTTCCTTGTTAGGTTTTTAGTGTTTTTCAGTAGCAACAGTCTATTTCTCATTAGGTACAATTGAATGAATGGTGTAACAGCTACAGTATGTAATATCATGTGCTAGTATTGTACTTACACCATGAATTTACGTTGACTTTTATTTTTACTTTTGACACCTCTGATCGGATCACATTTTACAGTAGATAGATACTGGTGAGATTTTTTTTCCCATGCACTACCACATAAGACCAATAGAGAGCAGCAGAGCACATGGCATTACAACCCTGACCGGTCCGTGGAACCAAGCCTAGTTCTCAGCCTAGCTGACTCATCAGGCGGGTCCCCGTAACTTTCCTCCCCTCTGGACAGACCAGACGGTGTGTTTTAGGCCAGACCACAGCGGCAGAGACAGCTAGCAGTAATTTTAGTGATTTTGAATTTGAAGTCTGTTTCAAGCTTGCACCTCTACTCCATCTCCCTGCTCTATCACAAGAAGACAAGGCAGATACAAATCCCTGATTAGTTCCGCATACACTAGTCATTAGCTTAAACAGCTACAGGGCCTGACTTTAGTTGACTTTAGAGTTGGCTTGAGTGTTTTGGTTAAAAAAAAGAGTGTACCCCAGGGGAGCTGACAGGGGAGGAGAAAGGGGTCAGTTGTCCTGGGCCCAGGGACCTAAGGAGCCCAAAATTGGGTCCTCATTACATTGGATCGAGGGCCCTTTCAAATGACTGTCCCGGGCCCGACAAAAGCTGTCAGCGTCTCTGGTGTTCCCA
>NW_026945683.1:7500-12500 GCF_034702125.1 Engraulis encrasicolus
AAACATGAAGACAGAAGATAGAGTCTGTAGGCAGTGCCACTGTCTGATACCTTCTTATTAAACATGAAGACAGGAGATAGAGTCTGTAGGCAGTGCCACTGTCTGATACCTTCTTATTAAACATGAAGACAGGAGATAGAGTCTGTAGGCAGTGCCACTGTCTGATACCCTTTTATGAAACATGAGGGCAGCAGATAGAGTCTGTAGGCAGTGCCACTGTCTGATACCCTTTTATGAAACATGAGGGCAGCAGATAGAGGGTGCATTCCAATAGGCGACCTTGCGTCCTCCACTTGTGCTTGTGGCCTCACGTTTTGTTTGATGCCCCGCCTCCTTGGAGAAAAACAATTAAGTTTCCCTGCTGTCAGTCTAGCTACAACAATCTTACGGGGGACTGTTCTTCTTCTAGGGGCTAGGCTGTAGCCATATCTAGCCTGTGGGGGGCCCTAGGCTTCAGCTATATCTAACCTGTGGGGGCCCTAGGCTGTGACCATACCTGGCCTGTGGGGGGCCCTAAGCTGCAGCCATATCTAGCCTGTGGGGCCCCCTAGGCTGCAGCCATATCTAGCCTGTGGGGGGCCCTAGGCTGCAGCCATATCTAGCCTGTGGGGGCCCTAGGCTGCAGCCATATCTGTGGGGGGGCCCTAGGCTGCAGCCATATCTGTGGGGGGCCCTAGGCTGCAGCCATATATGTGGGGGGCCCTAGGCTGCAGCCATATCTAGCCTGTGGGGGGCCCTAGGCTGCAGCCATATCTAGCCTGTGGGGGCCCCTAGGCTGCAGCCATATCTAGCCTGTGGGGGCCCCTAGGCTGCAGCCATATCTAACCTGTGGGGGGCCCTAGGCTGCAGCCATATCTAGCCTGTGGGGGCCCTAGGCTGCAGCCATATCTAGCCTGTGGGGACCCCTAGGCTGCAGCCATATCTAGCCTGTGGGGGCCCCTAGGCTGCAGCCATATCTAGCCTGTGGGGGCCCCTAGGCTGCAGCCATATCTAGCCTGTGGGGGGCCCTAGGCTGCAGCCATATCTAGCCTGTGGGGGCCCCTAGGCTGCAGCCATATCTAGCCTGTGGTGGTCCCTAGGCTGCAGCCATATCTAGCCTGTGGGGGCCCCTAGGCTGCAGCCATATCTAGCCTGTGGGGGCCCTAGGGTGCAGCCATATCTAGCCTGTGGGGCCCTAGGCTGCAGCCATATCTAGCCTGTGTGGGCCCTTTGGCTGCAACCATATCTAGCCTGTGGGGGCCCTTTGGCTGCAACCATATCTAGCCTGTGGGGGCCCCTAGGCTGCAGCCATATCTAGCCTGTGGGGGCCCTAGGCTGCAGCCATATCTAGCCTGTGGGGGGCCCTAGGCTGCAGCCATATCTAGCCTGTGGGGGCCCCTAGGCTGCAGCCATATCTAGCCTGTGGGGGCCCCTAGGCTGCAGCCATATCTAGCCTGTGGGGGCCCTAGACTGCAGCCATATCTAGCCTGTGGGGGACCCTAGGCTGTGGCCATGAATATCTAGCCAGTGGGGGTCCCCTAGACTGCGGCCATATCTAACCTGTGGTGGGGGCCCCTAGGCTGCAGCCATATCTAGCCTGTGGGGGGCCCTAGGCTGCAGCCATATCTAGCCTGTGGGGGCCCCTAGGCTGCAGCCATATCTAGCCTGTGGGGGGCCCTTAGGCTGCAGCCATATCTAGCCTGTGGGGGCCCCCAGGCTCCAGCCGTATCTAGCCTGTGGGGGCCCCTAGGCTGCAGCCATATCTAGCCTGTGGGGGCCCCTGGGCTGCAGCCATATCTAGTCTGTGGGGGCCCCTAGGCTGTAACCATACCTAGCCTGTGGGGGCCCCTAGGCTGTAACCATACCTGGCCTGTGGGGGCCCCTAGGCTGTAACCATACCTGGCCTGTGGGGGCCCCTAGGCTGTAACCATACCTGGCCTGTGGGGGCCCCTAGGCTGTAGCCATATCTAGCCTGTGGGGCCCCTAGGTTGTAGCCATATCTAGTCTGTGGGGGCCCCTAGGCTGTAGCCATATCTAGCCCGTGGGGGGCCCTAGGCTGCAGCCATATCTAGCCCGTGGGGGGCCCTAGGCTGTAGCCATATCTTCCCTGTGGGGGCCCCTAGGCTGTAGCCATACCTAGCCTGTGGGGGCCCCTAGGCTGTAACCATACCTAGCCTGTGGGGGCCCCTAGGCTGTAGCCATATCTAGCCTGTGGGGGCCCCTAGGCTGCAGCCATATCTAGCCTGTGGGGGCCCCTAGGCTGCAGCCATATCTAGCCTGTGGGGGGCCCTAGGCTGCAGCCATATCTAGCCTGTGGGGGCCCCTAGGCTGCAGCCATATCTAGCCTGTGGGGGGCCCTAGGCTGCAGCCATATCTAGCCTGTGGGGGCCCTTTGGCTGCAGCCATATCTAGCCTGTGGGGGGCCCTAGGCTGCAGCCATATCTAGCCTGTGGGGGGCCCTAGGCTGCAGCCATATCTAGCCTGTGGGGGGCCCTAGGCTGCAGCCATATCTAGCCTGTGGGGGGCCCTAGGCTGCAGCCATATCTAGCCTGTGGGGGCCCTAGGCTGCAGCCATATCTAACCTGTGGGGGCTAGACGGTGTCTGCAGCCATATCTAGCCTGTGGGGGCCCCTTGGCTGCAGCCATATTATTAAACGTGAAGACACTAGACGGTGTCTGCAGCCTATGCCATTGATACCTCTTTCATTAAAAATGGAGTCAGGGGGCGACGGGCAGGATGTGTCTTCGTCCATTTCATATTACATTAATAAAAGTGACACCGTATATACAGGCTACCTTGTCCATGGGGACCCAGGTTCGAATATACAGGCTACATTGTCCATGGGGACCCAGGTTCGAATATACAGGCTACATTGTCCATGGGGACCCAGGTTCGTATATACAGGCTACCTTGTCCATGGGGACCCAGGTTCGAATATACAGGCTACCTTGTCCATGGGGACCCAGGTTCGAATCCGGCCTGGGTCATTTCCCAGCCCTGCCAAATCTTGGTCTCTCTCCCCACTGTTACAGCCAAAGGTGTGTGTGTGTGTGTGTGTGTGTGTGTGTGTGTGTGTGTGTGTGTGTGTGTGTGTGTGTGTGTGTGTGTGTGTGTGTGTGTCTGTCTGTCTGTCTGTCTGTCTGTCTGTGTCTGTGTGTGTTGTGAGAGTTACGATTCTATGTGTGCCGTCAGAACGCTTGAGATTATGTGCGAAAATCCAGCAGCAAAATAGTTGCCTGTCTGGGTGAAAACACTATTGGTGTCTTGCTCCACTGGCTGGATGGCAGGCAGGTTGGCTCTCTGGATTGGCTCTGTGTCTGGTTGCATTTATCAGAGCCCGTCCTCGTATATGTCCTTGGATTGTATTTGTCACTCAGCTGTGTCTCTCACATCACTCTGTGTCTTGTTTGACTGCCTGCATACCAACTGCATGTCTTCCTCGACTTGTGTGCCGGTGTGTGTCCTCTACGCTCGTGCCAGTGTGTGTTTCGATAGACTAGTGTGTTTTCCAGAGCTGTGTGCCTGTGTGTACCATGGCTTAGCTCAGGGGTTCCCAAACTTTTTTCCCTGCGCACCCCCTTGTACATTTCAATGTGGTTTGCGCACCCCCTGAGCGAATATTTTGGTGCAAGTATGGATTCACTGCTCATTCACTGCATATTAAGCACAGTCGTTTTTGGGGAATCCTCTTTTCCAATAGTCTTGGAATTAAACTACACTTCCAATGGACCCTTCCAGCATATAATGCACCATACTATTAAAAACTAAATAATGTTCATTAATGCTAGATAAAAACTCATATATCCGCCATAGCGCTATTCAGCTCACGCACCCCCTTATGGCAGGCCGCGCACCCCAGTTTGGGAAACCATGGCTTAGCTGTATGTATGAGTGTTGTGGTACTGACTGACAGGCGGGCGGGCGGGTGGGTGGAGAAGGGTGGGTAGGAGAACTTGGATGCCTTTGTGTGTGTGTGTGTGTGTGTGTGTGTGTGTGTGTGTGTGTGTGTGTGTGTGTGTGTGTGTGTGTGTGTGTGTGTGTGTGTGTGTGTGTGTGTGTGTGTGTGTGTGTGTGTCTGTGTGTGTGTGTGTGTGTGTGTGTGTGTGTGTGTCTTCAGCTCGGCTGTGTGTCTGTGTGTCTTCCTCATCTGTGTGTGTGTGTCTCGCTCCACTGGCTCTGTGGCTGGCTGGCTCCCTGACCGGCTGTGTGTGTGTGTGTGTGTGTGTGTGTGTGTGTGTGTGTGTGTGTGTGTGTGTGTGTGTGTGTGTGTGTGTGTGTGTGTGTGTGTGTGTGTGTGTGTGTGTGTGTGTGTGTGTGTGTGTGTCTGGCTCCAGGACCGGTTGACTTAATTGGACCTTGGACAAGCCCACTGGTCTGTAGTGGTGTGAAACGGAGAAGCTAATAGAATCAGGCCACCGCCTGTCGGAGTCATAACGGCAGCTAGCGAGCTATCATTCCAGACAATTAACAGCTAGCTAGCTATCATTACATTACATTATTACATTACATTGCTTTTGGCAGACGCTTTATAACCAAAGCGACTTTCAAAAGAGGACATAATCAAGCCAACATCACAAGCAAATACAAAGTGCACAGGAAATATACAGAACAACAAGTGCAGTTGCAAAGAGGGGTTAGTTTTTTGTTTTTTTTAAGAGAAAATAATTAGTACACACACAAACACAAACACACACACACACACACACACACACACACACACACACACAAACACAAACACACACACACACACACACACACACTAAACATCATGTCAAGAGTCTGCCCTGGGGCTAGGCCAGCTCAAGCATTAGTCTAGTAGATACTCTCGAAAGAGGAAGGTCTTTACTTGTTTCTTGAAGGCTGCAAGAGATGTGCTTAGTCTTGCTGCCTCTGGGAGACCGTTCCACCACTTGGGTACCACAACAGAGAACAATCTTGACTGTGAGTACCTAGAGCGACTGGATGGCAGAGCCAGATGGCTTGTGCTGGATGAGCACAGTTCCCTTCCAGTAACATAAGG
>NW_026945684.1:0-27500 GCF_034702125.1 Engraulis encrasicolus
ACCCCGGGTCGGAAAGGTTAACCGGGGTGCCTATTCCTCTGCGCAACTGTTTATCCAACCTCTGTGTGTGTGCGTAAAGTAGCCGATCCACGCGTGCTGTTGGGCGCGCTTGTGGAGCTCTGGCATCCGAGAGTCTTTGCCCCTCAGCCACGCACGCAGTCACATTAAGGCCAAGTCGAATTGCTTTTCACCTGTATTTTACAAAAACACAAAACGACGGCCCAATTCACACAGATAGAGAAAGAATGACATGATGCGCTGTGTTGTTTTCTGATCCCCCTGACTGCACTGCGCTACTTTCGTTGCGCCATGGGCCATGGCGCTATTTGGAGTGTGCTCACTGCTGAAACAACATTTGCTTTAACAGTAGCCTATTGGCCGGCTGCTTGTGACAGACTTGTATTACAATAGTAGAATTGAAATGAAAAGAAGAATATGAATACTATGACATAAGAACTAGTAACGCGAAGAAGTGTCCGCTCGCCTTTCCGAGTGCCTTCCCATTACGCACTATTTCAACATACTAGGGCAGTTGCATAATGTCCATTTTTGAACTTGTTGTAGCTTACGATGTAGTTTGGAATGCTTGTGGACTAAGGCATAGCCTACAATGCAAGGAATAGGCCTACAAGAAGGATCACCGCACACTGGTGCCTTTTAAAAATAATAGTGAACAGCGCATTTCGCAATGGCAACTTATAGGCTACACGTATTTCCATGTAGCCTATGCTTGTTGGAGTTTAATCAAAACACAGCACGAAAAGGGGGATTTGTGACAATGAACTCGTCCCAAATCGCCCACGGACTTGCCTAACTTTCGTCTGATTTTGAGCGCTGAGAGAATGCGAAATTAACAGTTTTGGTGTCACGTAAATCGCCCGGAAGCGAATCAGAGCCGTGGAGAGGTCTCACAGCAGGGTGTTAATGGCCCAACGATTAACATGAAAGGCAATGACAGCCAGCCCGGAACGCGGACTAGCCTTGCTCTTATTGGACGAAAAAGACACGTGACTCAAAGTAAAAGAGCTGCGCTGTTGGTTAGCATGGTCGGCAGCTACGACCTTCTATTGGTCACGTTGGATTAATTTATGCATACCGTAGGCCTATACGGTAGGTCCGTATAATTATGCAAAAATTATTATTACTAATATACCTAGGTTGATTTTACTTTGTGTATTCACATCATTATGTTCACATCATTATAGACTGCACTGTGATGGGGCTTCAGCATGCATGATGTGAAATTTATTGCTAAAATGAAAAATGAATGAAATGAAAATGATTTTTTTAAATGCTTTTAATATCACACCAAACAATGTACACACACTTAGACAGGAACCGTGCATTTCATAAATATACATAATTTAAAACTACATACATACCCTGCAAACAATATACTCTAGGCTATATGCAGTGATGTATAGGCTACAGTAGCCTACTCAGGTCACAAATGTACAACTCAGAAACAAACACGCATCTCTCTCCCAAGCGGCGTTTCCGATTGTCCCCCCACGTCCTAACACTGGCCGTCAGAGCAATGAAGAAATCTTAATACTCAACAGCACTCAAATTTTGCCTAGTAGAACAGGTGAGGTCAGGCATAAACGCGTTGTCCTGACCGTCTGTTAAGACAATGCGATGCGACACAGAAAAGACGGGCGGCTCTCCGTGCATAGTGACTAAAAGTTTAGCATCAACTTTGAAAAAGGGTCAAGTCACCATCAGAAGAAAACGGCCGTCTTGTAAAACATGTGTTTGAGTGAAACGGTAGACGGTAGGGACTTTGCGAGGCTATTTATTTAATGCCTACATATAACGTGACCCAAAATGTCTCTAAGCTGCACGTTGCAATATAGCCAAGTATTCGAGAAAACCTGATGCAGCCAGAGTCCAACAACTTCAATGCACCAGAAGTGAATTCGCCTTCTAGTTGGGTGCGTGCGTCACGTGTATTTAATAGAATATATGCGCATGTACAATACAGCTACCTTATTACCTGGAATATTTTTGAGGGCTGATATTACAAAAAGCTAGTAGGTAATTTTACTTTTCTTTTCTCTACCTACCATTCAACCATGAGTGGTTGGCTCTGTCCACCCACCAGTTTGAACTAAATAACTAAGATTTTTTTGTATTTTATTTATTTATTTATTTTTTTGGGGGGGGGGGGGGAAAGGGGAAAATAAGTTCAAAAATGTAAATAATAATAATTTAAAAAAAACGGATTTCATAGGCCCCTACGACAGGTTAGGTTTGGGAAGGGCACAATTCATAAAACTCAGAAACATACAATGCTTTTTCAAAAAAAGGGTTCTATGTTCCCCGCTGCATCCAAGTAGACTGCTGCCACATTGCTAAGAGCAGGTTGTTATTACACCTCTGACAGGTTAAGTTTAAGGATAGTTTTAGTCAGGGCACATACAAAAATGGATTTGAGTAAAAGTTGTCAATTCATAGTAAATATGAAAGTAAGAGGAAAAATAGTACAGGTACAGCATTTTAGTGCAGACTATACAGGTATGTACAATATTATAAACATTGCTGTTGATTATGTTCTTCAGCCGCCAATCATGCCAGCAGGGTCTACTGAAGGTCTCTGGTCACTGCTTCCTCGTCATACTGCAACAGGCACTCAGTCTCACTTCTGGGAGCTGTAGAAACAACAAATAAATAAATACTTCGTCATGCACCTCATATTGACATAGCAAATATATCAATAAGCAAGACATATTGAGCCCAACAGGGATAATCTTACACTATATCAGTTTTCTGTGGTCTCTTGTAAGATTGCCCATCACCATCCTGCAGGACACTACCGTCTCCCTGCCAGGATCTGTAGGATGTAAGTAAATTAATCAAAACATAGCAATGCACAGCATTGACAACTTATCTATAAAGTAGCACAAGTCATATTGACAATGTAGGCCAGGGGTGGGGAACCTATGTCTCTAGGGCCGTTTGCGACCCTTGAGCGGCTGTTTTATCCGGCCCCCGATATAATTTTAATGCAATTCCATCTTCACATGAAATATGACATATTTTGTAAAGGAATCTTAGAAAATACATTAGCAATACAATTAAGTTATATTCAGGGAACCTGAAGAAGTTGGCGTTTGTTTAAATGTGGCTGCCTTCAATATAGGCCTAAAGTGAAAGGGAAAATCCTGGTTTGTGTTCATAGTACGGCCCTTGGAGGACTTTTATGGCCCCTCGGATGAATTTGAAGTGGCCATTCGAATGAGAAAGGTTCCCCAACCCTGACGTAGGCTATAGGTTAAGCTTACCCTCTTTCACGCTACTGTGCCCATTTCGGGTTGACCTCCACACGCGTCTGTAGCACAGCACACAGGATTGCAGGACACAGCATCCTGCAGGACACTGCAAAAAACAAGGGGAACGAATAAATGACCTGTCCAGTTCTATAAAAAAGAAAAGAAATTTGATGCAGTGCCAGAGCTGTGGTAAAAGTAACCTTGGTTGTATAATCTAGGACTAGGGTGTGTGTGTGAGTGTGTGGTAAATCCAGTGTTCACATTATTCAGATATGAGAATTAATTCATTAATTTTAACTGATATCACCACATACCGATATCAGTGCCATTTCACCCTGCCAAGACACTGGACCTTCTATGATCAGGGCGTCCTCGTCATACTGCAGCAGGCACCCTGTTGTTTCTACAGCTCCTAGAAGAGAGACAAAAATAAAATAGAAGAGAGAAATAAATTAAATACTTCACCATGCATCTCATATTGACATAGCTAATGTATCAATGAGCAAGTCATATTGGTCACAAAGAAGTTAATCTTACATTCTTTCAGTCTTCTATGGCAAGACTGCTCCTCATAAGAGCTGTTAGGCCTTCAAGTGACTCGTCTTCGCCATATTATGAGACAGCAGCCTGTGAAAACATGGTAAACAGAATAACCCATTAACCTTGGGTCCTAATATAATACATGGACATAAACTAGCCTACATTATTTAGACAATGTCAGTAGACCTCCACGTGAAACAATAAGAAAAAGTGACCATGCATAATTTCAATTTCTTGAAGAGGCCAGCTACACTTATTTGTGCAACAAGTGGTACACGTACCCCTGGTTGGGAAAGACTGCTCTATGCAACACTTATTTGTGCAACAAGTGCTGTTTTGAGGGCCCATACTTTTTAAGGACAGGTTGCCTACTGTTGCAAATGCCTGGGTATTTCACATTGATTTCCAAACTATTTATTTCCTAACTACAGGGACGTTAGTCGATACATAGTAATGACGCTACGACCAAGCTACTAGGGAATGTAATTAAACTAGTCGCTTCGCTACTGCCCAGCACTGAAAACCAACATACCCAGACGGCACACCAATCTTGCCAACGTCGCCTAGATGCATTTTTGCCGCTGTAAAATACATTGGCAAGACGTCCAAGCGTTAGTTCATCAGCGAAATGCCGGGCAGACGTGAAAAATGAGCAGTGCCCAGCAACTAGTTGATGAGCTAACGCAATAGCATGCTAACGGTAGCCTTTGTCAATCTTAAGCGCTGGGAGATGGTCACTCCCATGTAAGATCACACCCGGACGTGTAGTCCCAGGTGACCCTATCAATCCCAGGCGTTCTATCCCACCCGATTACATTTCTCGTATTATCATACACTACCACATACAAGCAATTTAGGGGTTAGGTTTAGGATTAAGGTAAGGGTTAGGTTTAGGGTACGTAACAAAAAACTAACATCAAAAAGATAACTAGCTCGGTGGGCTCGATAGTCTGGCTAGTGGGAGCGAACCGACTGGGGATCGAACCGCGCTGGGAGCGACAAACTGGGAATCATCTTTAGGCAGGGGAAAGGCAACTGAGAACGAGCAATGTCAAACAACTTACCATCAACAAGTATACTTAACATATTCACCGTTTCACTACTGCATTTTGTCATTACGATGCTCGCAAGTTATCAGAATTGACTAGCGTACAGCAGCAACAAGAGTAGTCACATTCATTGAGGGGACTTGTGCTACAACTTAGCAATGGCGGATCTGTGTTCAGAGGAGCTATTCAATCGCTCTTGAGTACTGAAACTTTAAACCACAGTTGAGTAAAATTTACTTACATGTATGTGAAGCCCATTTTCCGTTGGTATGTGAGGAACTTTCCCCCATGTCGCCAAGAAACTTGTAACAGTGAAACAGCGTGGTTCTGTTCAGATAGGTCGGTGTTGTTGACCGCGGTAGATGGCTTCTTTGTGGCTTGTGTGTGGAATTCGCATTGTGCGAATTAGTTGTACTGCCACCTAAAGGCTTGGTGTAGAACTAATTTAACCAGAGACAGTCTGTTTTGAACTTCCTTGAACAATCCTTGCTTTAGTTCAGAATAATTTAAAAACCAGAGTGGCCAAGCACATTGATGTTTTTCCTCAAAAGCAGGGGTGAGGAACCTTTTTAATTCAAAGGGTCACTTCAAAATGTAGGCTATGTCCAAGAAAGATCATTCAGATGTTTCTATTCTGATTTCTATTCGGTTCATTTAAATGTTTATAGCACCGATCGAATTGTTCGATCAACTTCATTTCTGAGCTTATAGTATCATAATAAAATGTACTGACAGCAGAGAAATTGTACTGACAGCAGAGCTGTGGCTAGAAGAAAGGTTTAATGCAGGGGTGGGGAACCTTTTTCATTCGAAGGGCCACTTCAAATTCCTACCATGGTCATAAAATCCTCCGGGGGCCGTACTATGAACACAAATCAGGATTTCCCCATGAAATTTAGGCATATATAGACACCTTTAGGCCTATATAGACATATAGACACCTTTAAAGGTAGACACATTTAAAACAGTCCCCACCTTTTCTAGGTCCCCTGAATATAGGCCTAACTTAATTGCATTGGAAATGTAATTTCTAAGATTCCTTTAGGCCTGCAAAATATGTCATAGGCCTATTTCATGTGAAGTTGCAAAACATTATAATGATATCAGGGGGCGGATAAAACGGCCTCAAGGGCCCTCGAGACATAGGTTCACTACCCCTGGTTTAATGGTTAGTGATTCTGAAAAACACCACTGGGCAGCGTGAACAAACATACATACAGACACACACACACACACACACACACACACACACACACACACACACACACACACACACACACACACATTTTAGTAAAAGGCCAAAAAATGCCCTAGGGCCCCCAACAATCCCGTTGCCTAGGGACCCCAAAATCCTAGAAACAGGCCTGCCGACCCCCCACTCCCTCCCACCCACCTGACCTCACCCCACCCCACCCCACTTGAAATTGACTGTAGCAGCTCCCGACCTGATCACTGGCATTTACATATTAAAGGCTCTCCTAAGAAGGGGATGGGAGGGGGGCATGGGGGAGCCGCAAATGCTGTGGCTTGAGGTATGAGGCAGTTTAAGGTGCAAAACTCATCCACATATTCCTCTTTTCATGCAGTGGTGCTATTGGCTTTGTTATGTGTGGAGATATGTGAGCAATTAAATAATCTGCATTCATGCGAGATGCTGCTTTTGGTGTGGGTTCAAATCCCGATGGTAATCAAACGGTTCTTTTTTTGGCGCAGCTTTGATTGGTCGGAGCTCGTGAAGCACGATAGTGAAACATATAATTTCCTACTATATTTGGACAATATTTTTATCCCCTATTTGAATATTGTGTTGGTGGGTTTTTTTTCAGCCCTCGTAACATGACTAGACATTTGGTGTAGTATGGGTCGGAGGCTTGTGCACTTGGTGGCAGTAATCGATCGATGTTGCTTGAACTCTGCCTGAACCCGCCCCAAACCACGAGCAAGAGTGACGTGCTTCCCAAAACAAAGGTGAACTAGCTAACCATGCTAGTCGTTCCAATTCCGACAGTAGTACTAACGAACAGCCCCTACTTCGTTTTGCAGGAACACCTGCGTCGTTCGCACCAACATCGGACGAACGACTAACTACATTACTTGTAAACATTGGGACTTTGTAAGTCCGAACGAAGTGTTCCAGAAACAATTTTGTCGCAGCTGGGTCGTTAGTTGCTAAGTTAGTTAGCAACGAAGGTTTCGAGAATCTTAGCCCTGCCCGCTTTCATTCAAAACAAATCGCTGCGTTGTGATTGGTTTTGCCAGACTCAGGGCACAGCGTTCAAAACGTTCTCAGATACGAGGCCAGACCCACTCGCTAGCTGAAAAATGTCGGCGTCCAGCGGGTGGCGCTGGTTTACCAGGCTAGAATTTTACATGAGCTTTCTACATATCCCATAGAACTCTGTCTTTAACAAGTCCTGATAACATCAGTGAGAACTCAAAATGTTGGCAAAATTCTAAGCATATGCACTGTATGTCTGTGATGGGACAGCAAAGTACATTGTGTAGCATAGGGAAAATATTTCAAATAGATACAAATATATATTTACTTAAAATGCAAAATAACAACAAAAATAATAATTGATTATAATTAAATTGATATGCCTGTCTTTGTCATGTCTAGTGCCAGAGAGTGTGCTGCAAATGCAATTGCCCCATGGGGAAACATAAAGTTCTAACTTACTAACTATAAATATAGGACAACAACAGAACAAAGCACAACATCAACACGGATGCAGGACCGTGTGGTAAAAGGCCGTGGCCACCTGCTACATTTCCTGTATGTGTTAAAGTAACACCACAATCAACACCCAGTGACTCCCATTCACACCAGAATAATTAACACCAGTAAAGTCAACTCAAAATAACACTTCCAGTTTTGCTGTGCACCTGCTACATTTCCTGTATGTGGGCCTGTTTACAACCACTTCTCTTCTAAGAGAACATAACCACTTCTACCAGCTGCCTAATCTCACAAGTCATGTCCATTTCATTTGCCGCCTGATGTTTGTGGTAGTCCTTCTTTCACAACCCCCCCCCCCCCCCCCCCCCCAAAAAAAAAAAACATCCCTAGGGCCCCGACAACCCCTTTGCCTAGGGCCCCCAAAATCCTAGAAACGGGCCTGCTTTCACAATATTACTTTCAAAAGATGCAGTCAAACAGGCTCTTTGGTGGTTGTTCAGATCATATTTGGGGCATTGATTCACATTTCTCCTCTCAAATAGGCCTACGTCTGCATGCATCTCACATGACCATGTATGGACAACACATACCTCCCTGGCCTTGAAGCCTGGTTATTAGGGTAAGACTCTGACATGACCATGTATGGACAACACACACTTCTCCCTGGCTGCCAATTAGGGTTAGATTTTTTTTTTTTTCACTTTTACTTTTTTGATTTTTCGATGCTTTGACTTTGAGTAGAGTATAAGACAAGTGAAGATGCTTTTACTTAATTACATTTTTTCAGTACTCTTTACACCTCTGGCATATAGTTTGGTTGTCATAAAAGGAAGCTTAGGCGGGTACAGGCTCATCATCTTTCATCTTGCAATGCACATCGCTTGCACTGTGGATTACACAACAAAATGTCTTGAATTTCACACAACAAATTACAAGTTTATTACATTTTTAGCTCTGTGTTGTGATTATCTTACACCTGTTTCCTCAAACACCATTTGACGATGCTGTTTCACAAATTCCAAATACAGTTTTTCTTGATCACTTTAACACAATTTTTTAAACTGACTCACACAAAGTCGTCATGATCACTATTTCAGCAAAGCAAAAGACACGTTGTGCATATGTGTGAACACATTCTTGTTCACTTGACATATTTCCCATTCATACAGTATAACACAGTTTTTGCTAAACAGTTAACGCATGTGCCATTTAACCCATTGAGGTCTAAGTGCCCTTGAGAGGGCAATTTGACATGTCTCTAAAAACAAATCTGTAACTCTGTGAGTTTTTGTCATTGAAACACATAAGTTACACCATTAGAAACCTCAGACCTTCCAGATTTCAAATATATATATATTAAATACATTATATAGCTGGCCCAATTTAAAGAAAGTGAAAAGAAATCTTCGCATATTCTGTACTCTCTGCCTGTAGCAGCCACACCTATAGCTATTCACATGTAAAGTACCAGTGCTTGAGTGGCTATTCAGAGGTGACAACACGCCCCTTTCAGGTAGGGTAAACACAGCAGACGTAGAGTGACAGGGGGGTTGGGGCTATCAGAGCACATGGGGATTGACAGGGGGGTGTGGGCCATTAGAGGTTTTTCACACCTATCTCATTAGTATTCAAATGAGACAGGCAGTGGCAGTGACATAGTCATTCTTTTTTGCATTTTGTATGAAAACAACAAAACATTTCTAAATGCCCTTTTCACTTTTATGCTGCCAACACATTTGTTTACAAGATTCAAACTTCAAAAGTCTTGGCTAGATATATTTATTGTGTGTTTTCTTGAACTTTTTGAAGACGTCTGAACCCTGTTTTTTTGTACAGTTGTGTTTATACTCAATTTAAATAAAACATGTTTGTATGACATCCAATTTTTTTTCAGATTATTTCTTGTCAGGCTTTTCACAATACAACCATATATTCCACTTTTGCATAGATGCTTACTGTTAGCTGAAAATACTTGAAAATGTCAGGGTGGTGCAAGCAGCCTAAAAGCCTCTGAAAGGCCTTAGACCTCAGAGGGTTAAGTAGTGCACATTTCATTGTTTAAAGTGGACATGAAACATTACATTTATAGCGTTTTATATAAGTTAAGTATAGTTTTAATTTATTTAGAGATGAAAATTATGGCAATATAATCGTAGATCATTTAAAAAAAGACATTTCGGATACATTAGTTATGCAGGCCATTATTAATATTCGCCGCCATCTTGTTTATGACATCATCGGGTGTGTTGCAAAATTCTTCCGGTATCTCTGTGTTGGTTGGTTCGGTTACTCTGGGATACTGTGCTCTGCTGCTGCTCACCCGTAGCCTGCTAAAAACTTAGCTAAACTATGGAGGATGAAGTGGAGAGATTTAGCGAATCCCACGGCTTTCACCCAATGGTTTATGCTTTCGAGCCAATAGTGAAGGAACTGCGTAGCATTGCCACTACTGGGCATATGGAAGCAGGACTAGGGCTATGCGAATCGGTTTCGGGAGGTGTGAGCAGGGTGGGCAACATTGACTGGTGCGTGTGTAATCATTGCCAGCCCATGTGCACGTCGTGGGAGTCAAGGTGTTGCCTTGAGACTGATTTGGACCATTTGATCGAGGGTGAGGCGTGTATCACCATGTCTCAGATGTTCAGCATCTTCTGCCTTGAAAACGACGTATTGGAAGTGGCGATGCTGTCACTACGAGAGGTACGAGGGGAGTCACTGAAGCTGCCCATCAACAGCAGGTAAATAGCTACGCTTGCTTCATTTAACATAGGCCTACACACGGAAAAGTATCTGTTATTACATCATATGGCGCGTGTTTAGATTGCATTGGTTATAAATGCTTTCATTATAAGTATTGACTACGGACGGCTAACAGTCCGTGTGTGTGCCATGTGTCCTGTGTTGCAATTTTAGACGTTGCATTTGTGCTAGTCTCTAGTTAGCACACTGCTAACTGAGACTGACGTTAAATAGTAACTCGGCGTTGTCGTTGCTTGTATCCAACTGCTTGAACTGTCCGTGAAAGTGATTTTGTACTGAGCGAGGGATAGTATTTAGCCTGAGCGAAAGTCGACCATTTGTAGCAAACTTGACCGGTGTAACAGACTATCTGGGTCCCCCGTAGGCCACTCCAGATGATATAAACACAGCGAATGGTCAAAACGAAAGTCTATCAATTTTGGTCTGAATGAATACGCCCCAGATTAAAAGTGACATTGTTGTTGTTACCGCCCAAGTTAGTCTTTTACACCGGTATCAAATTCCATCTTTCAACTATTTCCCCTTGCTGTTCGCAAAAACAGCAACAAAACGACTTCTAGCTTGCAACTCAGCCATAAATAGCCCTGCGTTTCACTGCGCATTTCCCCATTGGATAAGTTATAGCCTAAATATATCCAGAGAACACATCCCCGAATTGCGCATGGTGAAAAGTAGGCCTAGTACACAATATTGCCTTGGAGGGTTATTATTATGTCCATGGTGATTGTGGCCGCTTGTTCTCAAACAGCTGTTAAACACAGTTCTACATTTTGGGTGATCATTCCTTGCACCACCTGCCCTAGGCTATGACCAAGAACTTATTGGGTTGGGTTAATGTCAGTGTACCAGTCAAACTGTAAATGGCATGATTAAATGTAGACCATTATGTAGAATGGAGTGAAGAAAAGGGACTAAGCCTTATTGTTGTTATTGCTATTATTATTATTATTATTATTATTATTATTATTATTATTATTATTATTATAGATCTAACATGTGAACCCTGCATTAAACTTTTAACACCACATCAAACCTAAGATGTCTGATTCAACTTTTTCTCTCCAGTCTGTACAGGTTAATGGCATACAGGCAGTTCACTCTCTGGGCAAGAGGACACCTGGGGAGGAGAAACAGGATGCCAATACCAGCCTGCGTTGTAACCACCATACGGCACCTATACCCATCGCCACAATATCATGGATTTGAATACTCTTTTTAAATCAAATAATAACTATATTATATGTACAACACTTCAATTTGAACCACATTCTTTTGCACTTAACATTTGGAATGTGACAGAATTATTATATTAACCCACATTTCATTAATGAAACCATGTAAGTATCATTTGTTTTGTATTGTGATTGTTTATCGATCCTGTGTGTGATTTTGTTTTTATTTAGGAGCTCCTGGTGCAAATCGGCTGAGATGCCTTCTTATTGAAAAGGCCTTCTCAGGCTTTACAACACCTTTGTGCTGTTCCAGTGTGACCACTGGGTCGGGGTCTGACTGTTGCAGTGCTGCTTGGATGGAAACAGATCTGCACCTCTTGACTACACCTGACACAATGTCCTTCCTAAAACTATAGTCCTTGTTCACTTTCCTGGGAGTGGTGATGTAGTGTTGTGCTCCCTTTGAGAACTTGTGTTTGAATTGTTTTCTCCAGTCTCTTCAGGAGGACCTTGTCCAGAACCACCTTCTGGAGGACTTCAAAGCAGCTGAGTCAGGCTGTAACCAGGGATGCATTCTTTCTTCCTCAGCTGTGTAAGGTGCATGTTCACAGTTTGTCATCGTTTCTCCACAGGTCCACTCGTGAACATTTGTGATGTGGAGCAAGTCTGTAGCCAACACGGACACTGACACACCATGCTCCTTCAGCTGTGATAGGCACCTCTCCATGCCCTCTACCTCCAACCAATAGCTTTTTTTTTTATTTTATTTTTTACTTCCGTCACCTCCACAGTCTCCTGTGCCAGCACCAGGCCTGAGTTGGTGTCAAGGAGGGAGTAAGTTCCGAATGTGGTATTGTGTCCAGGGCTGTCATATCTACAATCACCACACAGCAGGAGTGGTTCATCCCCTGCAGCAGCCAGCAGAGACTCATTATGGGTGGTCCATACATTTTTTACCTCACTGTCACTCTCCTCACTGTCACTCTCCTCACTGCTTTCTAGGTGGTCTTCTCTCATTTCAAAATCCTCGTCTGACTCCTCCTCTTCCATTGCACTACCCTCATCTAAGTTATCCCACTCTGTGTCACTTGAGCAGGCGGCAGGCTTTGGTGCTGGCAAGGGTGTTAAGTCCCGCACTGGCTTGCTGTAAGGATGGTCATGGTTAATCCAACTGTCAATGTTGCCTGTCATTGTGCCTTTACTGTACTGATGCACTTCATCAGTCTGTGTGCCTACACTCACGGTTTTAGGTAGGCCTAATTGATGTTCTTGCAGAATGTCACACTCGGTAGTACTTTCACCGTCTACCTCAAAATTAATGGATGTATGCCTGACCTACAGAAATAAAGAATATGTTTGCAGTTCAAAGGCATTTGTTTGCTTGTGTTGATTTTATACTAAGGTGATATACTGTGTAATGTGTAGATCTATTTTAGGAGTGTGTGTTTTATTCAGTAGTAAAATAATCTAAATGTTTCATTCTTCCTTTGTGAAGTTGTAGTTATACTTATCTTTATATGTTAGATTTGATACTTGAATGGGAAATAAGCTATCCTCTAATGATGATGAATATAGAAGGTAAATGACTGGTTAAAAATTGTTGGGTTTGCCATTTGGTGTAATGCAACAAGACATTAAGTCTACTAAATATAGGCTACATATTATGGATTTGTTGGGTTGGGTACTATCAGAGAGGGTTTATATAGGTAGAAAGGCTATGGTACTATACCACTGAAAGCCAAACAACTATTAAATAACTGCACCCAAGCCTGTGGCCTAAAATTTTAAAGAAAGGTTGGAAGTTTACTGTATCCTGACACGCCCACTAGCGGGCATGGTGTAATAGATGGAGGTAGCGATCGCCCGACATTTAATCTTAACCCACCCCAAGTAAATAAAAACCTGTTAACAACTGTGGTGGGCGATAGCTGGAAAGATGCAAGTGTACAAATCTAACATGGAATTGCACAATGTTTTTATTACCCTTGGTGATTAATTTAGCATTTAGTCTGTCTTTCATACTATCGTAGGCTGCCTGAAGTTGTTCTACTAGATGAGTGCGCCGTTGTCGTCTTTTCAGGCGCAGCGCAATTTTGGCAGGGCCAAAGTTACGTTACCATACTTTGCCATACGTTGTAAAAATTGATCACAGAGGGGGTTGCGTCCAATTTAAGCCTGTTTGTGGACCTAGTCACTAGACGCCCTGATGGATCAAATATCTTTTCCTCTTGTAGCCTAATCTTCATCCAAAAAAGGGTCACTGCACTGCAGACCGGCATAGTTAGTTGTTGACAGGAGGGTTTTTCCACTTTAGCGCGGCCAACAAACGGTGGAGGACCGTTTTGCGCTTCAAGGGCAGGTGATGGGAATGAACTGCCTTGCTCTTACTCGCCTTTAAACGGTAAAATGTTTGTTTGCAGCCAGGTGCAATGCAATAATGCCCTCCCTTTGTCCTCTGCTTATTACCGTTCTCCATAATAGTCAAATCTCTAAATGTCGTTGTGTCCGTCTCCGATGCTTGCTACTGTAGAATTTCCAAGGCAACACACCCAGTGATGTAACGTTCTGCCGTGGAACATCATGGCGCTACACAGTTGCTTAAATGTATCTTTCTCAAACTTATTATATTTTTAACCAGTGTCACTGACACTATTAAGGCAACTCGAATGGATAGACTAAGACTCAATATTTCTAATGAGGACAACTTTGTCTAGTGTTTCATGTCCACTTTAAGCTCTGATAACCATAAAGAAAAAATCTACTCCTGACTTTTTGAAACTACCGTCAGTTGTGTGAACACACCAGAGCACCTACTCCTTCTCAAAAATCTTAATTTAGCAATCAGTCTTTATACACAGTGTCTTCTTGTTTGTTCTTGGCATGGAGTTCTTTTGCAAATTTGTTGTAAGTGCATTCTCGTACTGCAACATCATATTTTACTTTACACATATTTTCTGTGATACCGCTTTCAGCCATTAGTACATTTTTGATTACAGTTGTAAAAAAAAAGAAAACAAACAAACAAACAAAAACAAAACAAAAACTACATCAAAGCATTCTGATTTTCAATCCAATTCTTTGCAATAAGACATTACGTATTGTTACACGGACCCACTACCTAGCCTACTGACAATTTTACATAAGAAAAGACACACAACTCAAATCTTTATGCAAAGCATTTACTGGGCCAGCTATCTCTCAGTCAGTAGATCCTGATCAAGCAGAGTCAGTGGCTAAGTAAAAGAAACAACAATGGAACTGGCTTGAAAGTTATGTAATTGACAACAGTGTTAAATAACGGCAAATTGTGTCAACATGATAGCCGTGTTTTGGACTTTTACGACCATTGTGTAATGACTGACTGGGAGTGTTTATACACTGCTATGCATTGTGTATTGGACTGAAGACAGAGTTTGCTTTTATTGCATGTGTTAAATATTTTGGAAACGTAGTAGCCTTTTGCAAACAAAGATGTTGTGTTTGGAGAATCACTTTAACTGGTTAGCCCGTTGCGTGAACTGGTATGAAAATGTGCTTTTTGGAGTGACAACTGTGTCAAAGCAATCAAGAAAAACTGTAAATGCCATGGAAAGTTTCTACAAAAAAAATCCATGAAAAAAATCCTGAAAGTGAATCATTTACGCTGTAATTGAAATAAAAAACCTACCTCTTCTGAGGGCCGTTCTATCGTCAACCAAGTTCCAAGTGATTTTGCTTCCGCGCTTCTGCAAACTCACACTTTATATCACACAAGGTCACTGACAACGTTTTTTTCACAGCACTGGCTGTCCATCTTTCAGAATAATTTGAGCACTTCCTCTTTATCTCTCATTAGACTGTAATACACAACAGCCTTTTTGCAATGCTCTGCATCATTTAAAATGCTGTCAAGCTGAATCTGTGGATGGTGAGGTCACTAGTGGAGCAGACCAGCTTAGACACAAATCTTTGAAAAATATATTTTTTGATAAACAGACATGATGCATTAACAAGACTTATTAATGAATTGAAGCTCACAACTGAGAGTTAAACATACATCTGATTTTTTTGTTTTAACTTTGGTAGTCTACTAACCAAAATTGAAGGTCCCAGACCTAAACAAAATGAAATCCAGACAACAAAGTTCAGAGTAATAGGATGTTGGACCAATAGACCGACCCTGGGCCCGCCAATCCTTTTACAGTTTTTTCAATTGCTAACAAGCTTTTGTCCAAACCTCAGCGACATTTGCAAAACTTTTGATACAGTTAGCACACCAAGGGCTTTCCATTGCCATACAGTTGACACATTACATGCCTTTTCACTCAATTAGCAGTCAATGAATGCATTTCTTTCTGTATATTTAGCAGTGTGTGCTTTTGAGAAGAAAATGAACAGTTTGGCCAATTGTGCTTGGTAGGTGGTAGTCATTGCTAAGAGTTTATCAAAAGTATGGGTAAGCGCTTGTTAGCAATTGAAAAAAACTGTTACCAAAGAATTCCATGACTAAGTCAGTCTGATGAGTATGGAATAGCGGCTGACGAGGTGGCCCGATTCAGATTCAGATTCAGATTCAGATTCAGATTACTTTATTAGTCCCATGAAGGGCAATTCAGTTTGCGGTCCCAGTCTCCATCAGTCAATGAATAGATAGTATAAATAAAAAGAGTAGAAAATGAAATACAAAACCTAAAGGAAACAAAAAACAATAAATAATAAATAGGAAACAAAAACATACACATTTTAACACATACATTCAAACACCCTGTCCTGTCAGTGATGAGCAGCCCTCAGTAAATTAAATGGTCAGTAATGAACTCTACCCCTACAACCTTGTTTAATAATCTAATGGTTGTAGGGATGAAAGATCCAGAGTAACGCTTTGTTTTTGTCCTGACAGAATAATAGCGCCTCCCAGAGGGCATTAATGAAAATTCACCACTTAAAACATGGTCAGGTTGACTAGTGATACTTTTAGCCTTTTGGACTGCCTGTTTGTTAAACAGAGCACTCAGACTATTTAGCTGTGTTCCAATAATCTTTGATGATGTGTTAACAATACTGCTGAGACTGTTCTTGTCTTTGACTGAAAGGCTATTGAACCAGCATAAAAAAGAGAAAGTTAAGAGACTCTCAATAAAAGACTGATAAAAGTTACGTAAAATGGTTTTAGAGACACTGAAGGAGTTAAGCTTCCTCAGCAAATGAATTCTCTGTTGTCCCTTTTTGACAATTGTCTCAGTGTTTATATGGAACTTGAGCTCACTGTCAAATATTGTACCTAAGTACTTATAGGAGTCAACGATTTCTAAGTCTCCCCCATGTATGACACTTGCTATTGGTTCTGCCTTTGCCTTCCTAAAATCAATTATGAGCTCTTTTGTCTTGGCTACATTTAAATCTAAAAAAATATCAAGGGNAATAATGGACGAGGCGGAGCGTTCTAACAGCCGGATGGCACAGCCACCTGGTCAGTAGTGATATGTCGGTCGCAAACGAAACAGCTCTAAGAACCGGCTCTTTGAAGTGAACGAGAGGAACTGGCTCCCCAATGGGAGCCGTTTTAGGATTTTTATTGGGAGCCGTTTTTGTTTTTTTGTTTGTTTTGTCCTTCTCTCCCCTCCCTCTCATTGTGTGTATCCTCTAAAAGTGCCAGTGGTTACAGAGCAAGTGTTACAGACACCCTCACAGCGAGTAGAAATATATAGTATGTATTAAATCCTTTTAAATTTACTTTATATTTGGGTATGTTGGGTCATTATTTAACGACTGATTATAATAAAAGTGTTATTCATAAAGGCTTTTACACAGCATACACTGCCCAAAGTGCTTCACAATGTCAATATCGAAACAAAATATTTTGAAATAAAATTCAAATTATTAATAATGTAGACATATATATAGGGAGCCGAAAGAGCCGTTTGGGAGCCGAAAGAGCCGGCTCTCCATAGTAAGAAGAGCCAAATAGAAGCGCATCTCAAAGAAGAGCCGAAAATCCAATGACTACTGGTCAGAACTATTCAACATGGTTGCGATGGCAGAATACTGGGGAGTTGTAATATGTCTGTATTTCCGCTGGATTTGACACTTGAACCAATTGGAAGGGGGCCCCCTCCAGATAGGGGTACTTTGACTAAATTGTCAATGCGCTCGCTGTTTGGCAATTGACATTTTCACGTTGTTGCTGATGCAAACCTATTGGAAGGGGGCCCCCTCGAGCAAGGGGGTATTAGGGGGGCGCTGTTGCTTCCTTCGCAGCAGAGCCCTTCATACAGATGACGTGCCTTATTATGAAGCTATTTAAAATCGTCATTGCTGTTGGGTACATAACCTGTCGTCCTTGGGGGCCCCACCTGCTCGGGGGCCCTACATTGCTTACCTTAACGCAACGGGCCTGGAGTTGTGATATGTCGGTCGATGCTATCAGTGAACTATCAGTGTCAATGTCGGCAAATTGTGTGCATGTATGTGTGAAACTTGTGGAAGTGGTACATTCATCCACAAGTAGGACAGGCTCTGAAGGGGATGTTTTTTTTGCCCCCATTACCTACCTACTGTATGGCTGTAGCTGCGGCTATAACGTTAGCTACGTTAGTGTCTCTTGCTAGTTGCGTTTCAGGATGTTTTTGGCATATTGCTCAGAAGAGCTTTGTCATGTTGGGCTTTTAGCTTTTTCTGATCTGCAACTCTGTGAGCTTCAGTCCAACTCACTCACCTGGAGAGGGGGTTAGATCATTTAGTGACATGTGGCATGTACAGTAGCAGTGGCATGCGGAAGTGCCGCAGTGGCATATCCATTGATTTTATATTAACCACAGACCTACACTAATTATTATTAAGTGTAATCATATTTATTAATAATACATTTTATTTTTAATTATTTATGTATTCTAGGTCTGTAATTACAACAGTTAACAGGCCAGCGCTGTCACGGTTGGCATGTCACGGGTTACTATGGTTACAGTGGCTACTACGATGTCAAACTGTGCCTAACAATAAACTTTTCCTAAACCTAACTTGTCAGTGAAAAAATGTGTGATTTTATTCAGCATAGTATACAGGTCTGAAAAGCTCAACATGTATACCTAGGCAATGAGTTACAACTTATTGATTACACATCAGTTAACAAGTTATTTGTGTTTTAAGCATACAGTACATAGGTCTCGCATTAGTATAGCTCCCCAAGTTTACTTAGATAATGAGTTATGAGTTATTGATTACACATCAGCAGGCATTCACAAGTCTAAACATGCTAACAAGCCTCAGGTAAATGTTGCAATAATAATTCACATTAGTAACCCTGAACTAATTCAACTTTTACCATGTAATTCACACCTCATAAAGCCTTATGAAAATACATGATTAAGAGATGAGAATTAATGAAAGCCACTTCCAAGGAAATGATGTAGTAGGCGTTTACTAAGAAGTCTGTGTTTAACAGGGAGTAGGCTATGATACACTATTCATTTACAAAATAGTATCATCATTAAAAGCTACTTGCTAACAAAGTATTTCTAAATGCATTAACCTAGGTCTTCATTGCAAAAAAAACAACCACCCCACTACACCACCTCCCCACTACACCACCTCCTCCTCTCCACTACTCCACCTCCCCACCACCTCCCCTCTACTCCACCTCCTCATCACTACACCACCAACTCCCCACTACACCACCTCCCCACTACTCCACCTCCACCTACCCACCACTACACCACCTCCCCACTACACCACCTCCTCTCCACTACACCTCCTGCCCACTACACCACCTCCTCCTCTCCACTACACCACCTCCTCCTCATCACTACACCACCTCCCCACCACACCACCTCCTCCTCTCCACTACACCACCTCCCCACAACACCACCTCCTCCTCTCCTCTCCACTTCATATTACCCAGAGGAATGTTTTGACATCACTCAGCAGATCTATCCATCTCCTCTAACTCCTCCATCATGAAGTGTTCCTCCTTTTTCAGGATATCATACAGGATGCCTTTGCCTCTCTTGCTGCTGCTGATGTTGCCCAGGCCAAACAGGTATCGCATCTTTGCCTGCCTGGTCCCTTCTAATTGTATTTGCAGGTACATTTCATCGTTGATCACATTCTGCTCCAGCAGTTCATCCAACACGTTGTCCACTGCAGTCACACGTTGAATCAGGCGATTGCGATGTCTGTCCACAAACTGTTGACCTATTGAAAAGACAAAGGGGTCTAGTGTAAGAATTCAAGTTATGACAGACAGGTGGAGTATTGTGAGGAAGCGTCGACAAATACTGTAATATTTCATATTCATGACGTGAATCTAAAAGCTGATGATTATGAGTCATGTCTTGGTGATGATGCTGTGATTATCAGCTGGGAAGGGAAGCTGTGTGAATACTAAGCCATCATTGATCTCCCTCTCTCTCTCTCTCTCTCTCTCTCACTCTCACTCTCACTCTCTCTCTCTCTCTCTCTCTCACTCTTCATCCTTAGACATCACTGTCTGAGATAATCTTATTACTACACAATGGTTGTAGCCTTAAAATGAAGCTGTAGGAGACGATTTGAGCTAATATTAAGCAGGTGATTTGTTTGATATTATTACAGGTTTGTAGAAGACTACCACAGACTACACCCTCCTATAACAATCTGTTACTTTGTACACAACACAGTGGGTTGTCAAAGTAAAATGTATAAAGAATCCAGTAGTCATTCTAAACTATGTTCTGAATGCCACGGTCATGGCGTTGAAGAATTTATTTTAAAGTGTTTTGTTTTCCTTAGAAGGTGTTTCCTGTTTGACTACCAGCTTCACTCAAAATAAACAAAGAAGATGAATTAACATCTTTGAGAGTACTGTTTGTAATGGACCAATGACACGACAGGATGACAGGATGATGCAGAAGTGGTAGGGGATTAAAGTTCTGCAAAAATCTCCTTTTGACCAAAATTATTAGGGGGGACTCACAATTGCTCTTTGCACAGGGTCTAACATTTCCTAGAACCGCCACTGGTGTTTGGCGCCCCCTAGGAAATGTAGTTTTTCTCTGTTTTCCGAAAACCCCAAAATCGGACTTAGGCGGTTTTGGTAGCAAGCCGACGAAATGCCTCTGCGCTCCTCCGTTGGCGCCACTTAGTGGAGAGTACCACCCGGAAAAAGTTGGGACTTTTCTCTCTCGTAATACCCATGAAGCCTCTCTGGTAGTAGGAAAGACTTGGGTTGGTTGTCACATTTTGTTTTACGTACACAGCAAATTCCAGAAAGGTAAAATCAACTCTGGCAGTGTAAACCTTAACCCTATCCAGACCGGGGGGAGGGGGGGGGCTAAAAGTGCCCGCACCAACTTTGATGTTGTGTAACTCTTGAATGACTAAAGCTATGACTACGAAACTTTGTGACTTTTCCTAAAATGAAGTTGGCTACAATGTGATACCAAAAGATTAGGTCTATCATTTTTGTTGTTGCCATGGCAACGGTTTTCTGACGGGTACACCTGCCCAAAAATCACTGATCTAAGTCTCATCATCATCACTTTTCATATTTTTTTTACATTTTCATTAGCATCTGACACCATTATGAACACTTGAAGTGGTCTGATGCACATAATAACCAAAATTGATATGCATTACCCAAGTTAGATGGAAAATACATTAAGGTGACATTTTGGGCAATAAAATCAGGAAATTATGTCATAATGACGTCATAATATCCAATAATGACACCAAACTGATGTCATTCATAGATATTTCGCTGAAGATCATCCTCTCCAACTTTGGTGGCCATACGCCATTCGGTTCCTAAGTTATGAGGGGGTCAAAAGAGCCCCCCCCCCCCTCGCCCCCCCCGGTCCCAGGAATGCCAAAAAGCCCGGTCTGGATAGGGTTAACACTATAAAATTGTCTATATTGTCCCAATCTTCACAGAGTTAAAATAACTCTCTGATTGGACTGATTATACTCAGTGCACAGTAAACATTACAATGATTTCAGAGTAATTTACTGTGAAATCTCACAGCTACTCTGATGTTCTGGTGCACTATGCTACTGTGATGGTCACACGGCACACAGCAAATTATTCTGAAATCATTGTATCACTTGCCATTTCTCACCTAATTTGCACATCATTTTTTTCACAGTATTTTACTGTGATCTTCAAAGATTACCAGCATGCCAAAGTGATGAACTAGGAAACATCACAGTAAACTACTGTGTGGGTGGAGTATCTATTAAATTATTAGTGCATCGGGGCACAACTTCAGTCATACACAGTTTGGACTCTTCATTACAATCACACATTTCATTGACATTTTCAGCAAATTATTTAAATTTCAATGACTTGTGGTATTCATGTATATCCATCCTTAGTAGTCTACTTTTTCCCACTCTCTGTCAAGTAACAGAAGAATGAATTTATATATTGGGAGATATACGTGACCATCTTCATGGTGGTGGGAATATGTTAATTTTCTTGTGTACCACTTTAAATAGTAAAACCCCTACAATAAACACAGAATATAACAATGAGTAATATTTTGATGCAAACTTAAGAAATTCCCTCCAGAAAAATGGCTCTCCATAAGTGCATTTCATGATGGGACATGATTTGAAGACAGCCGGTATGTCCTAAGCCCCTCCGCCTCAGGTTGTACATATTGACATGAGGAAGTTAGAAAAAAGAAGATGTCTAAGCATGGGAAGACATGTAGCAAACAAGAAGCTGATGACTAAATAGTTTGCAGTAAATGTCCATCGAGTGTCTGAAGACTTTCATTGTGCTTTGTGGCAGCCTTGGCCTAATGGTTAGGAAAGTGTACTTAAGATCAGAGAATTGCAGGTTCAAATTCCTCCTAACCCTTCATCGCCCTATAGAGAGTAACCAATGTTGTGTATCTGTATGTCACTTTGGGTAAAGGCTTCAGACTTCAACCCAACTGGCGTGCCTTCCCATTGAACTTTCGGACATTTAAAGTATGTAATATCTTACTGTGAGTTCAGTAGAAAATACTGTGAAGTTACAATGAGTTACTGGCCACATCCTGCCACAATTTGTTACTGTGAAATCCAAAGAGACTTTTCGTCATATCACAGTTAACTACTGTGCTGATATACCACGGCAGTCTGGAATCTCCCATTGTGACGCGCTAAATTGGGTGTTGATTAACTGTCTATAGATGCACACCTGAAGTAGTCCCACTGTTAGGTCACTTTTCTGACCGCATAACTCCTGTGTATCAATGCACCAAGGCACGCACGTTCATAAATTACACACCAAAAAGTTGCAAGCATTACGCGCTGAATTGACACATGTCGCATCGCGCGTCTGGAAACACCAGCAATGTATAGTGAATCTGGAGCAAATCTTAGTAGGCCTAATTTTCATGTTTATTTCTCCCAACTGACCATCACTCTGTCAACTTTGTGATAGAGAGAGAGAGAGAGAGAGAGAGAGAGAGAGAGAGAGATTCCCTGCGCAAAGGGACGCTCGTTCACGTGGGCGTTTCTTCCCCACGAGAGGAGATGTTTCCTGCGGTTGTAGCATTTATCAGTTGAGAGAGTAGCGTAACTACTATGGGAACGCAGTGGAAAATAAATCAAGGGGAGTTTCCTATGAGAGGAGAGCAGATTGGCGAGGTGCCTGTTTTGATAAAGTTAATGGCGAGGCGAGGCATTTAGAATGTCGCCAAGATACACGGGGTATTTTTTTAATCTATTGAGATCTGTAAATTTGTAGGAATGATGGCTCTTGACTTGACAACCGAATGCAATAGAACTAACGACAGTGTCTTGGCCATAGAAACCTGCAATTTAGAATTAGTAGCGGCAGTTCGGCAGAAAGTTATGAAAAGAACCTTCTTGTGGCGGCAAGGAAGTAGTTATACAGAAAACCTTTGTTTTAGCCATTAAAGCATCGAAACAATTTCTAAAATGAATTTCAGACAATATGGTAACCGTGGTATAAGCGGGATAATTGACTTCACGGTGTGCGTATAACAGGAAAAATAATGCACACCGAGGTGTAACGGCCACTCCGCTTTGCGTCGTGGCCGAATCACCACCTAGGCGTGCATTATTTTTCCTGTTATAAGCGCACTGTGTCGTGAATTATCCCTTACTTATTATATGGTTGTGACGTCATCTGTCGAATGCTCCATTCATTTCAACGGGGCTCCCCAACGTTCGGACGTCTGTTATTTTTCGATAACGGACGGGTTGGTCTATAACAGACCGCTGTCAATGGCAACAAGACTTTTCACTGCTAAAGCGACTTTTCAACAGGACTCTAATCAGCTGCTGTGATAGACAGCACCCGTTGTCCTGGCTACCGCTGTCAATGGCAACAAGACGTTCACTGCTAAAGCCACTGGCTTGTATACAAGTCAGTGGCTAAAGCAAATGTTTCATATCACTCCGCAGTGGGTCCGGTCTTTTGTCACTCTAATCAGCTGCTGTGATAGACAACACCTGTTGTCCTGGCTAGCCTACCTAGCTGTTGCCTAGCGGTGTTCCACAACGGCACTGTTTTGTTTTGCGCAGCAACAATCTTAACATTTAATAGGTCTAAAGAAATGTCCCCGCATGTGTGAATCATTTAAGTATATCCATATAATAAGCGGGTTAACTTTCGGCGAGTCGGTCGCTTTGTGGAATAGCAGCACTTCAGAGAGAACAAGACCCCTCCGCTCCGCGTCGGGGTCTAAAGATTCTCTCTGTCGTGCTGCTATTCCACGGTAGCGACCTTCTCGCCGAACGTTAACCCTTACTTAGAACAGGTGTTTCCTGGTTACAGGCCATGATTGATTGAGAGCGCTATGTGGCAGCCTTGGCCTAAAGCTAGATTTATTCTTCGGACGCAGAGCCTCTGCGCCCATCGTTGAGCGCCTGGAAAAAATTCTAACTATCCGTCGGACGGACGCGGAGGACGCAGACAAAAAGGCGCTATTATTGGTCGTCTCGCCACTTCCTTGTTCTGTTCTTGTGGCAGCGCAATGCCAGTAGTTTGCGAGAGCAGAGCTGTATTCTGTTAAAAACTATATTAATGCCTTGTGCGTAAATGTGTGTAAATACACAAAGCTACAAGCTAAGTAACAAACAATGCATCAGTTGAACACTTGTGGCACAATGCCTGTGGTTTTACTACCGTAGCTTCCTCCACCGAATGTAAACACACATCGGCAGAATCAACTGTCTTTACATGCTTGCATTTTCTGCTCGTGAAAACAGACTGGGTATGTCAAATAATGATACCAGTGCATTGCCTTTGCAATTTGTGTGAAAATACCTAGCTAACCGGGCTAGAAAGCAACATTGCTTAATAATGACCACAGTGCTTACAATGCAGTGAAAGTAATTGCGCAATTTCAAATGTGTCCCGCGACGAGACCTCAGACCTCGCAGGACTCGCAGATGCATGAATACAATGTTGGTTCGTGGCCACTCCCACGCGACTTTTGACGAGCGCAGTTGCTGAAGTCTAATCTGACCTTAATGGTTAGGGAGTTGGACTTTCAGTTCAGAGAGTTGCAGGTTCGAATCCCTCCTAACCCTACATTGCCCTAGGGACAGTAGCCAATGTTGCTTATCTGTATGTCACTGGGAAGTGACATCATGGCTCCAGGCCATGATTGATTCTAATCACTAATTGTCAGGCCTAATTAGAAGAAGGTCTATGATAGGAAATGTTCCTAGTTATACTTCCAATAAATTAAGTTGCAAGCAGTGTGTTACACATACACTAATGCTTTTGTCTTGGATGTGCACGCCCAAACTCCAGCATCCAATTTTAAATCAGAATATTGCCACCTAGTAAACAAAATTAGGCTATCTTGTGAAGTGCCATTGCACAATTGAAAGTCAAATATGCTGCATGACATGATTGACATTGCCTACCATCAACCAGGAACAATGGTAGTGCCCAATCAATCTGTCAATTAGTACCTGACCTCACTTGAGTACAAAGGACTGTCACAACATGATTGAATTACTGCCTGCAGCTGTAATCACTCTGGTCACATGGCTAACTTTCACCTCTATATAAACTCAGACTGTCACAATGCTTGAGTTGCTTGCCTAAATGGCAATAACCATAGTGCTGGTTCACTGGCTCTCTGTCCGGCTTGTTGGTTAGTGAGCTGACTGTTTGTTGCCCAGCTGTTTGGCTGGCTGACTGACTCTTTTGGTTGACTGGCTGACTGCTTTGTTAAGTGAGTGTTAGTTGGTTAGCCAGCTCTTTGGCTGGGGTGGATTTCTCGAATCCGACCAAAATTAGCCTTCGGACCAAGTAAGTACGAACGAAGTCCGACACAACAACTAACCAACAACGATGATTTCTTGAAAGCCTCAAACCAACAAAGTCCGATGTAGGTACGAAGTAAGTCCGATGAAATTCCAACCAAGTAAGTTCAGACGCATGATGAAGTTGTCGGAAATGCTCGGAGTGTCTCACCTCAGTTCGGGTGCATTTATCGCAAAGCAGTGACGCATGGCCAGGCAGATTGCAGTTAAATGCTGCTTGAAATGATAACTGAAATTACGCTTGAGAATTAATAAAACATATCAGAATGTTTCTTTAATTTTCCAGTCTGCACGCGTCTTTACGCGCAACGTAAGCGGGTGGAACTGCCATTATTGCCGTTGTAGGCTACATAAAGACCCGCAGGAAGGGACATATGGAAGGGGCCGTTAATGTCTGTAAACATGGCACATTCAAAGTCCTTCAACGTCGGCAAAGACCTGTTAACACAAGCATATCCCCAAAATCCACCCCATTAAATGCAATAACCAAATGTCGGTCTACACATCACCATCAATGAAGAGCAATGGGCGGTGAATGGTAAGCGCGAAGGCATTTTCAGTGTGACAAGATTTCGATTCCCTCAGTAAGATAGGCCTACATTAAACGCAGGTGCCTATTCCTCTGCGCAACTGTTTATCCAACCTCTGTGTGTGTGCGTAAAGTGGCCGATCCATGCGTGCTGTTGGGCGCGCTTGTGGAGCTCTGGCATCCGAGAGTCTTTGCCTCGTAGCCACGCACGCAGGCACATTAGGGCCAAGTCAAATTGCTTTTCACCTGTATTTTACAAAAACACAAAACGATGGCCCTATTCACACAGATAGAGAAAGAATGACACGATGCGCTGTGTTGTTTTCTGATCCCCCTGACTGCACTGCACTTCGTGCGCCATGGGCCATGGCGCTATTTGGAGTGTGCTCACTGCTGAAACAACATTTGCTTTAACAGTAGCCTATTGGCCGGCTACTTGTGACAGACTTGTATTACAATAGTAGAATTGAAATGAAAAGAAGAATATGAATACTATAAGACCTAGTAACGCGAAGAAGTGTCCTATTCTTGTCATCACGCTCGCCTTTCCGAGTGCCTTCCCATTACGCACTATTTCAACATACTAGGGCAGTTGCATAATGTCCATTTTTTGAACTTGTTGTAGCCTACGATGTAGTTTGGAGTTCTTGTGGACTAAGGCATAGCCTACAATGCAAGGAATAGGCCTACAAGAAGGATCACCGCACACTGGTGCCTTTTAAAAATAATAGTGAACAGCGCATTTCGCAATGGCAACTTATAGGCGACACGTATTTCCATGTAGCCTATGCTTGTTGAGTTTAATCAAAATGTGCTATTGGCTTTGTTATGTGTGGAGATATGTGAGCAATTAAATAATCTACATTCATGCGAGATGCTGCTTTTGGTGTGTGTTGAAATCCCGATGGTAATCAAACGGTTCTTTTTTTGGCGCAGCTTTGATTGATCAGAGCTCGTGAAGCACGATAGTGAAACATATAATTTCCTACTATATTTGGACAATATTTTTGTCCCCTGTTTGAATATTGTGTTGGTGGGGTTTTTTTTCAGCCCTGTTCGTAACATGACTAGACATTTGGTGTAGTGTGGGTCGGAGGCTTGTGCACTTGGTGGCAGTAATCAATCGATGTTGCTTGAACTCTGCCTGAACCCGCCCCAAACCACGAGCAAGAGTGACGTGCTTCCCAAAACAAAGGTGAACTAGCTAACCATGCTATTCGTTCCAATTCCGACAGTAGTACTAAC
>NW_026945684.1:32500-39261 GCF_034702125.1 Engraulis encrasicolus
TCACTAGCAATGAGTAAAAAACAAAGGTTTTGTGTAATCCTTCATATTTTGAGAGAAATCGCCAAGAAAGCATATATTCTGCTGGGGTATGTAAACATATGAGCACCATTGTATGTTTGGCAGAAAAGGGTAGCTTTTGGCTATGGCTGCGGAGGAAGGACAGGAGCTTGGGGGATAACAACTAACCCTCAGAAAACAGCCGCAGGGATAACATCTATCAGCTGCAGGGGGTGACAGGGAGACGTCCATGTCACTGCCCCGCCACCGGAGACGTTTCGGGATTAAAGGGGCGAAACATTGATGACACGGTGGTTCCCGACTGATGACCCTGCAGCTGACCCATGGGCACCGGAGGAGGTGCGACAGGCAGCAATGCCCAGCAGGATGTAACACCTTCCTGTACAAATCCTGAAGTTCTTGCAAACCCAGTCACTACTGTGAATAGGGCACTTGGAGTCCAGAAAAGACTGGAGGACGTCCAGGAGAGATTGGATGACAGCAGGGAAAGACCGCACTGGGCGTGGGCGGCTAGTTACCCAACCCACTGGTCTCTCAATAGAGAAACACCCAAGTCTAACTACGAAGAACAAAAGAAAGCAACAACCCGATGGCCCTTCGAGAGGCTGGATGGAAGATGGGCCCAACAGAACGGACAACATGATGACGACAGCAATGGAAAAGGATTACGAGAAAACCAGAACGCCAGGAAATGAGGAGAACATCCTCCGAAAGTGTGCATGTGGATGGAAGAAAGTGACCACGTTTAGGGGCTTACGGATCCACCAGGGGAAAGCAAGATGTGGACAGAAGGGCCAACAGCAACCTTGCACTGCAACAGCAGGTGAGACAAGAGGGACCAAAAGCCAGGGCAAAAACCACAGAGCCAATGGACCCAATGTTGCTGACGGCGTGAGGGTAGCAGAGGAGGATGGTCCACTGGTGGAGAACGAAACCCAAGGAAAGCATGAAGACCCAATCCTCACCACGCCAGACAGGGCAGAGCCAAACACAGAGACCAAGACAGCCGCCAGAAGGAGCAAGATCAAGTGGCCAAAGTCTAGTGAAGCAGAGGCATGGCGCACACTGGACACACACTTGATCAATATCCTTGAGGAGTCACTGCATGGAGGGGCAGAGGCCAAGCTCAATCTGATTGGGGACATCATATACCAGACCTGCAAGGACAGGTTTGGTGAGATTGTGCCCAGACAGAAGACCATCCAAAGGGAGAAGGGAAGGAGAGAAAAGGACATCCTCCAACTGGTTCAAAGGCGACGGCAACTCCGCAAGAACTGGAGAAAGGCAACACAGGCAGAGAAGGAAGGCTTGAAAGCCTTGTGGGTCAGGAAGAGGCTAGCCATGCTGCGCAGAGCTGAGCACATCCGGAAACGCAGCAAACGGAAGCAAAAAGAGACTGCTTCTTCAAGGACCCCTTCAAGCATGCCAGACAGCTACTGGAGGAGAAGAAGACTGGCAAGCTCGAAACCACCAGGGAGCAGTTGGAACAGCATGTCAGAAAGCAGTATAGTGATCCACAAAGGAGCACCAAACAGCAACAAACAACAAACAACAACAAACAACAAACAGCTGAATTCAACATCATGCCTCCCAAGCTCAGCGAGGTCAGGCAAGTTGTGGAGAAGGCAAGCTCCTCCTCCGCACCAGGCCCCAACGGAGTCCCCTACAAGCTCTACAAGAACTGCCCCAAGGTACTGGAGCTGCTATGGTACCTAATGAGAACCATTTGGAAAAAACAACTCATTCCATCTGAGTGGCAAAGAGCGGTAGCAGAGTTCATCCCAAAGGAAGCAAACTCCACAGAACTTGGCCAATTCCGTAACATCGCCCTCCTCAACGTAGAAGGAACTGACTTACATCGCAACAATGTGACAAGAACCACACGATTGTCTGGTGCCAATATGAACTTCTGTGCCTTCAATATTCACCTGATATTGAATACTGTATGCAAGCAAACTCTTCTAAAAAAACTCCAGGACCATGCTGTCAAAATAGTCTGAGGGAATCTCTACTAGCCGGTATGAATCAAGTTATTTAGCAATACAGCTGGTAACTTAACGAGTAAGACACAAGCTTCATAGCAAATATAAAGTTACAGGAACTGATTGAAAGATTAGTTAGGATGGGAGTCCTTGTTGCAAACAAGAGTGCTACAATTATTTAATCCTCTCCTATTTCATCACTTTATTCCAATACTACTACTACCACTACCACTACTACTACTACTACTACCACTACTACTACTACTACTAAAATGATGATGATAATTATTATTATGATTTTACAATTAAAATAATTAATGTCTATCAAATCCATGTGCAATGTGCTATTCTTGCTGTGTGCCATCAATCAATTTATTTTCAACTGTTATGGTTTCCACAGAATTTGTTTTGTCATTCACAGGGTAGCCATCTTGTTTTCACTGTTAAGGTGACATCAGAGCCATGGATTTGAGAGTTGCGACAAGTCGGTTGGTGACATGGTCCTCATAGCTTCAAGTAATTGTAGCCAATTGAGATTTTGAAGTCCGTTATAAAAAGAATGAGGCAAAACACCATCCCAATTTTTTGATATGTTGTTTAAAAAACATCCTCTTTCAGAAACACCAAACAGAAAGTTCCTAACTAGTGTCATACATTGGAAATATTGCTCCAAACATTGGTGCGAATTATTTTTTTCCCATCTTTTGACCTCTGTATCTCAACAACCATTGGAGCCTTTTGTTAGATATACTATGATGTGAAAGTCATGGTACATATCAGACCATTTACCAAGGATGAACCTTACATGTACACTCGCCTCCAAAAGAGTTGTCGCCTATCCATCTGTTTGGAATAACAGCTAATAACCTGACTTTCAATTAATCACTTGGCTTCAGAAGTCACTCATATGAAAGCTACAACCCTCCCGAATGAAAATGTATGTACAAAAATACATTTCATGCACCAACGAAAGATTGACCCTTTATTGAACACAGACAGGGCAGATTTTCACAAGACAAAAGTTTTGTCGCCTATCGAACATAATGTGAAAATGAGCAGACAAGTCACTTCAAAACACTTCAAATACGCAGATTGGGTGTCATACTTACTGTAATCACTGAATCACTCTCACCTCTCCAGAAAATCAACTTTGGCCTTAGGTGTATGTTTAGGGTCATTGTAATCATGGAAAGCAACACAATGAAAATCAATGGAGTTCAATGAGAGATGGTGACATATTCGCTATTCGTAGAGTAATACATGTTTAACTTCATGATTTAATCAATGATAAAAGCCCTCAAACACCTGCAGCATGCATGCAGCTCCTCATAAGAGCTGTATCTGTACCATGTTTCACTTTATGCACCCTTTCTCTTTTTTTCATATTCTTCATCTCCAACACCATATAGTTTTGATGCTATCAGTTCTAAAATGGTTGATCTTGGGATCTTGACTTCAGAGTATGAGTCCCATTAGCCTTCATTTTTGTCAGAATTAGGCCTGACATAGTCTTGGCTGGCTTTTTTGAGACAGGACAGTGGGAGAGACTTCTTTGGTGTTAAAGGTGAAGAATTTGGAAAAAATACATGTTGCCTAAAGTCAAACACGGGAGGGATACAGCTCTTATGTGGAGCTGCATGCATGCTGCTGGTGTGTGAGGGCTTTAATCATTGATTACATCATGAAGTTAAAAATGTATTGCTCTACGAATAGCAAATATGTCACCATCTCTCATTGAACTCCATTGATTTTCATTGTGTTGCTTTCCATGATTACAATGACCCTAAACATACACCTAAGGCCAAAGTTGATTTTCTGGAGAGGTGTGAGTGAATCAGTGATTAAGTATGACACCTGATCTGCGTATTTGAAGTGTTTTGAAGTGACTTATCTGTAGTGTTGCTTTCGTCAACGATTACGAGGACGACATATCTCAGTCAACGAACATTTTGCAAGCTAAATGTCATGACGAAGACGTTGACTGCTTGACGTTTTTGAAACCAGAGCTGACGTAAATGCATGGCCACATGAGGAAATCTTAGAGGAAACGCAACGCAAATACTTGCTGCATGATGATGACTATGACTAAACATATTGTGGAAATAAAAAATCACGACGTCATCTAAAACAAAACAAAAAGAGAAACGAAACATTTTCATGCACCATTGCGCGCCCCACTTCTGAGACTACCGCTGCTTGGATAGACGTTTTCTTTCGGACAAGGCTAAGTAATCTGTGCACAAATACAAAAGAGCCCAGACACATTAACATGCCATTAGGCTATGTCAAATGCTCATTAATGATACGAAAGTATTGTTTGTGTGAGAAGTCAGAACAGAACAGCAGAAAATAATGCATTACGCACCCAGTGAACACAAGCGAGAAGTAGGCTATTTTTTCCCGATGCTCCATCTGACCTGTCAATTAATCCCATCCGTCAATCTTCCATCGCCAATGAATTATTTGACGTTGATGCAGCAACATTGGAAACCCAACCCCACAGAAAGAGCGACTTCTAGGCTATAAGAATAATGAAATAATTGACAACATTCCCATGCAGATGGCGCGAAGTGGCACAATCAACTTATCTTTGAAAACGTAGCCTAGTAGTGAAATAGTGAAACATGAACCTTTTTGCCGTAATGTGTTGTGCGTTATGCGGCTGACACGGGCCAATAATCATTTGAATCTGGATTAACCTCCAAAGAAGTGCATATCGTCGGATTATTGAACGTTTGGAAGATGGATCTTCTAAGAAACGTGCGCGTCTCTCTCTCTCTCTCTCTCTCTCTCTCTCTCTCTCTCTCTCTCTCTCTGTACTCCGAGACAGCAAAAAGTCCACGTTAACATGAAACTGGTCCGTCATTCTGTCGAATTTCAGTTTAAGTGCATTTAAACAAAGGTTAATATTTCTATTAATTATTACAGCCATGTCACAGGCACCGGCAGCTCTGCGCTTATCGTTAATACATTGGAAGGGACACGTCTTTCAAACTGAAAGTGAACTAACCATTTTATTGAACAAACATAAAATATGTCCATCAATATCATTTTGATAAAGAACAAGATTGCCTGCCTGCATTCTCCTTCGCCACAATATGATGGATTCAAGTTGATGTATAAGCTAAGGCCAGACTGCTATTAAGACATTTCATGGTCAAAAAAAACAAATCCCATGGCTATAAAAAAATCCAACGCCTCGCTGGCTGCATTGTTTCCGCGATGTAGGGCCTATTGACGAATTAAACCTAGGCCTACTATTACGCATAGCCTACTATCATTATTATTATTATTATTATTATTATTATTATTATTATGCTGATTAGACTAATAATAATGATGCCAATTCGAATCGTGCATAACTGAGTAGGAAGGTGTCCATATTCAGCAGAGCGCACTAGCCTACATTGTTGACGCAATGCACCTGCTGACGAATTTCATAACACTTCTCCTCTACTCTTACTCCTCCTTCTCATTATTAATGATTCATACATAGGCTACTTGAACAAAGTTCATTTAACTTCTATTAGTTGTGTTGATATAAGCTGTACACACAACATTCAAATTAATTTGATTCCTGACCTGCAATTCAATTGGTGTAAGGAACCCCCCCCCCACCCTTCCCTCCCCTCCCCTCTCCTCCCCTCCATAACTGAGGTAGCCTACCCTGTTCATGGTTCTGTCCCACCTCTTATCCCTCACCGTGACTGAAGCACTCTTAGCATGGAACCACTCTGCCACTGCTCTCTTTAACTACTTTTCAGAACTGTCTCTCACAAGCATGAGATCTTGAGAATTTTATTGGAGGCTTGTGCCACAATCATAATAAGTATTGGTCGGACTTGATATCACTTTGTCATCATTAACTTTATCGGGAGGCTGTAAAACCAATTGTCTGACATGCAGATGGTTCTTCCCTTAGAACCTCTCACCTGCATGACATGTGCAATGCAGCAAGCTAGTTAACAAGTCATGCTACAAGCCAGCTCACAAAGCAATGCATGATGTGCCTAGCAAGTTAACAAAAGCCATGAGATAAAATTGCCACATGCTGGCTCGGATAGAATACCCACAAAGCAGTCAAGCAAGCGCTTTGCTGAGCCATGCCAGTAGGCAGTCAGGTAAGCAACTCACTCAAAGTCTGTTCCCATAAGTCCCATCACTCGGCGGCCATCTTGGCTACGCCTCAAACTGACTATTATACAAGAGATTGGAAAACTGGCTCGAGAAATTAAAGGGATTCAGGAAGAAGTAAAGGATACAAAAAAAGAAGTAATTGAAGCGCAAGACCGAATCAGTAATTTGGAAGACAAGGAGCCGACCCTAAAAGAAATTATATCTCACCTGTTGATCAACCAAAGTCGTATGGCTGCGAGAATCGAATATCTCGAAAATAAGTCGAGACAAAATAACATCAGAATCTACCAAGTTAAAGAAGGAGCAGAGGGAGCGGACATGGTGAAATTCATAGAAGAATTAATACGTGGAAAACTCGGCATTCCCGATTCAGAACTTTTTATAGTAGCCGCGCACAGGTCCGCTGTACATACAACGGTGGTTGGAAACACACCGCGACAGGAAAAGCCAGAAAATACTAAACCACGGTCAATAATCGTCCGTTTCCTAACATGGCAGACAAAACAGAGGGTTCTGGACGCCGCTTGGGATAAGGAGAGGACCCCTATCAAGTTCGATGAGGAGAACATTTATTTTGACCACGATTACTCCAGCGAGATAATGAATAAGCGGAGACAAATTACT
>NW_026945685.1:0-39165 GCF_034702125.1 Engraulis encrasicolus
TCTTTTCTCTGTGGAAATGCAGTAAGCTTATGTCAAAATATGTAGGCCTACCTTATGTTAAGAAAGCTGCTATGACATAATGGAACTTGTCGGTAGGCCTATTTGGCAATTATTTATTTGAAAATCTGATATTGAAAAAGTTGCCTCACCAGCCATAAATCCCAGTGCACGTCACTGGTGTATGTATGTGCATGTGTGTGTGTGTGTGTGTGTGTGGGGGGGGGGGTGCTGTATATTATATAGAGCGATATAGAGCAGCACCTGTGTGTGTGTGTGTGTGTGTGTGTGTGTGTGTGTGTGTGTGTGTGTGTGTGTGTGTGTGAATTGTGGTGGGAGAGTGTACACTCATTAACAGTGAACTGATACAACCACACACACGCACACACACACGCACACACAAGCGCACATACACAAGCGCACACACACACGTTTCGGCATATGCACGTGCACGCACACACACACACAAATGTAAACACAAAACCACACAAATGTGCGCGCATGCATGCACGCCCATGACCGCCCGCTCACACACAAAAAACACAAATGCACCTGACATACACACACACACACACTCGCACACACACACATACGAAAAACCCTATTATGTATAGAGCTATATAGAGCAGCACCTGTGTGTGTATGTGTCTGTGGCGTTTGTGTTTTTTTGTATGTGTGTTTGTTTGTGTGTGTGTATGTGTGTGTATGTGTGTGTGTGTGTGTGTGTGTGTGTGTGTGTGTGTGTGTGTGTGTGTGTGTGTGTGTGTGTGTGTGTGTGTGTGTTAATGAGGGGCCTCTATATAATATACAGCACCTTCCCACACACACACACATACACACACACACTGTTGCTGTATATTGGCCCTACTTCATCATGGAACCCTCAGTAACACTAAATCTCACACACACACACACACACACACACACACACACACACACACACACACACACACACACACACACACACACACACACACACACACACACACACACACACACACACACACACACACACACACACACAAACAGTCCCATATTGTCCGTCCGCCCTATATAATTACTGTTTGATGTTTTCATATGGTGTACTGTGTTGGAAATACAGCTAAACCAGTTCAGTGCACAAGTTTTATTTTATTTAGCCTAGTTCACATTGTTTTTAGCAATTCTAACAATGCACGTTTTCATGCGATGCAGCAGTTTCCTTACCTGATTCTTACCATCTGATAAGCTTGTGAGGCATGGGAACGCCCCCGCGTGACGTAGCCAAACACAGCCAGATGATGTGAATCAGGTTAGCAGTTTCCCCGACATTCTGCTCGGCAATAAAAGCTCGTAGAGACACACGGTTTTCACCTACCAAGAGGGAAGAGTCTACACTTTCTAACGAGCCATAACATATGTAAATGGCCCTATCACATATTACGCTCTGAGTCTACAAAAAACGTCAAAAAAGGCTTAGAACGCTGGTATTCTTCGACATAATTCCGTGAGCACCGCCGGTATACAATGTGTTAACCCATTGGCGCCTGAGCCAGTTTTAAGAAAAGGTCTCCAATACCTGAGGGATTTTTGAGACAAGAAAAAATGGTTCGAAACTCCTATGAAAAATTCAATATCTCAGCCTCTGGAACACATAAGGACATGGGACGAATTGCATTTAAAAGGTAAAATCCTCTGCTTTCACGGGATTATGCTCATTCAGAACACATATTCCTGCACATATTCCTTTAAAAAAATCATATCTCATAATCAAATGATTGAAAAAAGTTTCATGTGCTTTCAGGATAATGCTTGATGCTGCTATTTATTATAGGCTATTAGGCTACTAGGCTATTGCTACTGTTACAATAGCCGACTATAACTAAATCATAATAATCATTATTATTATAATTATTAGGCAGTCATTTCTGCCATAAATCGGGGGACATTTGTCTAATACAGCCACTTGCTCTCCCATCGGCGAGTATGGCCGTTTTATTCCTCCAAAGTTATGCGGAGACCGATGAGCAATTTCATCCTAATTTGAGACGGGGCTCCACTTTGAGCTGGATGTGTGGCCGCGCGTCTATAATTCGCATGTCTACCGTTGTCTGCCTCACCAACAGGCTATCACCATATCCGAAAGTTCCTCAGTGAAAATATTCTGAAACAGGCCTATATCTAAAGGACGTGCCTCCACAGATATTGGCACCTTCGCCACTTCGCCACTTCGAGTGTCGGAGTGAACTTTTGGTAACGTCGGGGACGAAATCGAGCTGACTGTCTATTTGGAAGCCACTCGCCTACCTCTTCATGCGGCCGCGGCAAATAACTCTCCTGCTCTCTATCTAAAGGGTCTTCAATCATATTTCCTTTCCTCGATTAAGATCTCTTCATTACCTTTCAACTGAACATCACGGATGTTCGCTGTAACAGCGTGTCTCGCGAACCACAGCCTTTTTTTTTACCTGTGTGAAATGGCTAAACAACGTCTGCAGAAGCGAGCATGGTTGATTTCATTTCACATTTTTGTCGACGAATCAAACTTTTTTTTGCCACATGATCTTTAAAAAATCGAGAATACCTACCTCTTGTGTATTTGAACAAAATATTGTGCATTGCATCTCCCATGCGTCTTGAAAATATTGACAAATCAATAATGTTGCGTTGTGCAACAACCGGCGTCAGGGTCAATGTGTTAATATTGTGTGTGGCGCTGAATTGTATTGGTCCTCCCAAATAAAATAATCAAACTGTGTATGTGTGTGGTGTGTGTGTGTGTGGGGGGGGGGGGGGGGGGAACCCTCAGTAACACTAAATCACACACACGCACACACACACACACATGCACACACACACACACACACACACACACACACACACACACACACACACACACACACACACACAGCCCCATATTGTACGTCCGCCCTATATAATTACTGTTTCATATGGTGTACTGTGTTGAAAATACAGCTAAACCAGTTCAGCGCACAAGTTTTATTTTATTTAGCCTAGTTCACAATTTTTTAACAATCAAATAGCCTACTAGGCAACATTCTAACAATGCACGTTTTCATGCGATGCAGCAGTTTCCCTGACGTCTGCAAATGTTAGACTTAAGCCGAAAACAAAAAAGGTTTGTGTAACTTCTGACCATGGTTTTAAATAATGTGCAAGCGATTGCACGAGCTGTCAAGTCAACATTTCGGGTTATTTCTCTAACTTCTCTTCCTCTTGCTTTGTCTGTCTGTCTGTCTTGCGCACGCTTTCACTTTGCTCCTTCTCTCGTAAGCGTTCATTGGGGCCGTAGCCAGCTTTGTGTTGAGGGGGGATCTTTTCCCCCCGAAAGTGGACCCAAAAAAACCCAAAAAAAACCACATGCTTGTGTCTGTATCTCTCATTGAGAGTAAATAGAATGGACGCCAAATCAACGCTATTTGCCATTCAACGCTTTGAAGCCAGATTTGGGAACATTCCACCTTACATTCCACCTTAGCAACGCCAACGCAGATGCTGATTGGACAACAAAACACCCAATCAGAGAATGCTCAGTTCAAGTCATGTCCCGCCCCTCCCACGATGGCAATAACAAGGGTGAAAAATTAATATCACGCTGCGAGGGTGCTACTGAACCAACCCACTTTTCGGCTGTGCGACTGGTAAGTGTCAATAAAGAAACTTTTTCACTGAAACATAACCCATTAAAAAACTGCTGATCAATAAGTGTGGCGAATATCAATACATAACGGTAATGAAATCTTGAAGGGTAGTTTACAATAGCACTTGAGTAATATTAGCTTAGCTAGCAAATCCCATCCTCATGTCACCCACTTCATCACGTTGTAATTGATACGTTATGACAGGAAAAAATGACTATTGCATACAAGTTGGACAGTCTTACAACATGCAATCTGCGACTATAGTTGTGAGCCTTCTCTCAAAACAAGTAGGCTGGTGATCACTCAAAGCAGGACATAACGTCTACTTTGTGTTTTGATTGAAAGCAATAGCCTACGTTCTTGTGCTGCCATGTCTGTGGGCATGTTGTTCAAAATATGTTCATATGATCAGATTAATTGACCCCCACATACTTAATGCATTGGTAACACTTCCAAATAAGGGGCCATAATTAACAGTAAAGTAGCTACAACCTAATACTTAAGTAAGGGTTAATAATCATTACTTAATGCCACATTAGACACATATTAATTGTTATTAATGCATTAGTAAGCAGTTACTTAACTATTAGATAACTATTACCTTGTGTTACAAGTTAATAGCATATTATTGTTTAACTAATAGATAAGTAAGGGCACAGTTAATAGTTAAGTAGCTATCAGGTCATACTTAACTAAGGACCAAAATTAACACTTACTTAATACAAAAGCAACGCATAACTAATGGTTATATAATACATAAATATTGGGTTTTGGGACCCTTATATTAGAGTTGGCTGAGGATAACTAATGGTTAATTAATAGATAGATATTGGTGTTTGGGACCCTTATATTAGAGTTGGCTGCGGATAACTAATGGTTAATTAATCGATAGATATTGGTGTTTGGGACCCTTATAATAGAGTTGGCTGAGCATACCTAATAGTTAAGTAATTAATCTACTGTGACATCTAGTTTTCACTCGTTCAAATCAATAGTAATAGTGGCAACAGGAGCCATTATATAGCAAGGATTGGACGTACACTTCTCAATGATGGTGGGATGATGAGATGTAATTTTTTCTTGTACCACTTATTAAATTTAATGGTAAAAACCCTACAATAAATGCAGAACATTATGAAGAGTAACAGTTTTGAAGCGAAACTAAACCATTCCTCTGTGATAATTAGGTTAATGTTTGAGAATATTAGCTCCAAGAAGAGCAGTGCATGATGGGTACGCAATCTATAGACAACAATAATTCGGTATTATTTAATCATTAGATATGCCTTACTTTTGTATTAAGTAAGTGTTAATTAAGGTCCTTAGTTAAGTATGACCTAATAGCTACTTAACTATTAACTGTACCCTTACTTATCTATTAGTTAAATAATTATATGCTATGAACTTGAGACACATGGTAATAGTTATCTAATAGTTAAGTAACTGCTTACTAATGTTTAACATGTGAATTAATAACAATGTATATGTGTCTAATGTGGCATTAAGTAGTGATTATTAACTGTTACTAAAGTATTAGGTTATAGCTAATTTGCTGTTAATTATGTTAATTATAATTATATATATGGCCCCTTACCATGTGTCTCAAGTTAATAGCATATAATTATTTAACTACTAAGGCATATCTAATGATTAAATAATACCGAATTATTGTTGTCTATAGATTGCGTACCCATCATGCACTGCTCTTCTTGGAGCTAATATTCTCAAACATTAATTATCACAAAGGAATGGTTTAGTTTCGCTTCAAAACTATTACTCTTCATAATGTTCTGCATTTATTGTAGGGTTTTTACCGTTAAAACTAATAAGTGGTACATGAAAAAATTACATCACATCACCCCACCATCATTGAGAAGTGTACGTCCAATCCTTGCTATATAATGGCTCCTGTTGCCACTATTACAGTGATTTGGACGAGTGAAAACTAGATGTCACAGTAGATTAATTACTTGACTATTAGGTATGCTCAGCCAACTCTATTATAAGGGTCCCAAACACCAATATCTATCGATTAATTAACCATTAGTTATCCGCAGCCAACTCTAATATAAGGGTCCCAAATATCAATATCTATCTATTAATTAACCATTAGTTATCCTCAGCCAACTCTAATATAAGGGTCCCAAAACCCAATATTTATGTATTAATTAACCATTAGTTATGCCTTGCTTTTGTATTAAGTAATTGTTAATTTTGGTCCTTAGTTAAGTATGACCTGATAGCTACTTAACTATTAACTGTGCCCTTACTTATCTATTAGTTAAATAATAATATGCTATTAACTTGTAACACAAGGTAATAGCTATCTAATAGTTAAGTAACTGCTTACTAATGTTCAACAGATGCATTAATTACAATTAATATGTGTCTAATGTGGCATTAAATAATGATTATTAACCCTTACTTAAGTATTAGGTTGTAGCTACTTTACTGTTAATTATGGCCCCTTATTTGGAAGTGTTACCACTGCATTTACCAGCTATCCACAGCATAGACTCCAGTAATTCATCATCAGATGTGTAGGCTTTGTATGAGTAGGCCAATTTGAAGTGCCACCAGAAATCTTGATGTGCCCTGTATTTAATTTCTTGCCCACCACACACAGTATCCTGACGGTGGTGTATGTAGTTAAACAGATATGAAAGGTCAACACACACTACTGCTAAATCGGTGTCAGAAAATGCCAATGTACAACTATTACAAAGATATTTGTCACTAGAATTACTGAAGTAGAACATGAAGTGACATTGGAGTGAATTACCTTTATGTGCAACGGTTGTTAAAGCATGTATGACATTTTTTAAATGATGTGGTGTGTTTGTATATGCTTGAACATCCCACAGACAAAACAGCTATCCAGCTATTTTCATACACCATGGTACCAAAGCTTCCTGATTAAAACTTCCTGGTTTATTTTCTTCATATTTGTTCATTCAGATGGGTGTGTGGCGATCATGAAGATGGAACCTGCCAGCGAGCTCCAGCTCCAGCCCTTTATCCTCCGTTTTACATTACATTATTACATTACATTGCATTTGGCAGACGCTTTATAACCAAAGCGACTTTCAGAAGAGGACATAATCAAGCCAACATCACAAGCAAATACAAAGTGCACAGGAGATATACAGAACAACAAGTGCAATTAAAAAGAGGGGTTAGTTTTTTTTTTTTTTTTTTTTTTTTTAATAAAGAGGAAATAACGAGAACACACACACACAAACACACACTCACAAACTAAACTAAACTAAACATGTCAGGATTCTGCCCTGGGGCAAGGCCAGTTCAATCATTAGTCTAGTAGATTATCTCGAAAGAGGAATGTTTTTAGTTGTTTCTTGAAGGCTGCAAGAGAGGTGCTTAGTCTTGCTGCCTCTGGGAGACTGTTCCACCAAGCTCCAGCCCTTTATCCTCCATTTAATAAGTCATTTACATTTCATTAAACGTACCTCATGTCTCAACCAATATGACTTAAGTAATACATAGTACTGCTTTCAATCCCTGAAGCAATGTGGTGACCAACAACACAAGAAGAACCCCCATATACATGTACGTCATGAGTCGTGTTGACGTTTGACTTGTTTCTTTTTTAAATAAACACTTACTATTATCATCCCAATGTTTCTTGTGCTTGAGACCTGTATATTAACATGCTTTTACCATTTGACTTCTCATAATGCTGAACAGAAAAGGCCAGAACAGGTTTTACGTATGTGTAATGTATTTTTATATAGTGCAAACGCACACAGGCATTACTTAATAACTACTTACAATTTCAGGATGTAGCAGTACAAATTGTGTAGTTTATTTACATATTGTTTTGGTTTGTATAAACAGTTTTTATTTGTCCTTGCAGTAACCACAGCAACACCATGGAAGGCCCGTCACAGCAGCTGATGATGGGCACACTGTCAGATTTGGTTTGTCCATGTTCTGAAAAGAGCAAGAGAAAGGGTTGACAAATTATTTTAGACAGTTCAGATAGTCAGGTGTCAGAACAAAGGCCCAGTGGCCTCTGAATAAGAGGCTTAGTTCTGCCTGTTGTAGCTAATTGTAATATGATGTTATGGACCAAATAGTAGGGTTGGAAAGGGGGGTCCACGCGCACCCCCCGGCTTTTTTTACGCCACCTGATTTTTTTGTATCTTTAGAGTGTCTACTTCCAGAATCTGCCAGGTGCCAAGCTGAATTAATGTCCCATGGCCTTCCTTTTTAACCATTTAATGCACCTGACAGGAGCCCAACAGATTGAAGCAATGCCAGAGAATAGATCATAACTTTTGAAGTAAACTACATACAGAGACAAATTAACACATTTTCCCATACAATATTGACCTGAGGAATGAATTTAAGTTGTTGTTTTTGACTTTTGACAACATTTAAACAGCATATTTGGTCAGAAACAGCAATACAATGACCCAAAATATGTAGACACTCAACTATCTTTTCATTCTTTTGAGATTTGTTGTCTCTTTTTCATCACCTGCTCTTCCTTTATCATTTGCAGTGTAAATGTGAGTATTATATCGCGTATTAAGCTGAAATTATGACCTCCAGTCTCCATTTTTGACCCTTTAATGCGCCTGACTGAAACCCGACAGACTGAAACAATGATACAAAATGGGTCATAACTTTTGAAGTAAACTACATACAGAGACAAATTAACACATTTTCCCATATAATGTTGACCTGAGGAATGCTATTAAGTAGTTGTCTTTGACATTTCAGAACATTTAAACAGCATTTTTGGTCATAATCGGCAATAAAATGGCCTAAAATATGTAGACACTCAAGTATCTTTTCATTCTTTTGTATTGTCTTTTGTCAACCTCCGACTCCTCCTTTATCATTTGCAGTGTACATGTGACTATTATATCGGGTTTAGGCTCACCACGCACACCACAGAAGCTCCCTTGTCATCATTTAACGTGTCAATAGCTCACACAACGTCTCGACCTGTAAGGTCTTCGTCAGGTGTCTCACGACAAGGGAGCATCTGTGGTGTACGTATATTCTTTCCTTTTTCTTATTGCAAAACCTCCACATGTAATTTGTAACATGAACATGTGTCTTTCACCTTTTTCTGCAGACATAGACTGTTTGGCTTGTTATGCCAAATGTACAGGACAGAGAAACATGCCAGTGTAAAACACACTCATGGCTGACAAAACTTTACAAATCTGTGGTCACTTGGATCAAGATAGTGCATTATTCAGGTAGTCATGCACCTACAAAACACTAGTGTGGATGGGTTGCTTGCTGCTGTGATCCTCCAAAATAGAATGACAGTTTAATTTCTATAGATTTTAGGGCTTTTTTAAAAGGCAGTTTTTGTCCAGAAGCGCATTTAAAAGTTGATAAAAGGCCAAAAATTGTTCATTGCATTCCTTGGGTCAGTATTGTATGGGAAAATGGGTTACCTTTTCTCTGTACTGTGGTTTACTTCAAAAGTTAACCTCCATTGAAAGAAATAAAGTGAAAGTCCATTGGGAAACTCCAACTCCCATTGTCATTGTGACACAGCACTCCACAGCACTCAAGTGAACACTGCAAACAATGAAATTGCATTTATGCCTCACCCGTGCAAAGGGGCAGCCCTCAGTGGCGCCCCTGGGGAGCAGTGTGGACGGGTCCATGCTCAGGGTACCTCAGTCATGGAGGAGGATGGGGGAGAGCACTGGTTGATTACCCCCACCAACCTGGCGGGTCAGGAGTCGAACCGGCAACCTTTGGGATACAAGTCTGACGCTCTAACTGCTTACCCATGACTACCCAATGAGTTGTATCATTGTTGCAATCTGCTGGTTCCATTCAGGTCCATTGAAGGGTTACAAATGAACCCTGTGTGTCATTATTCCAGCATAATACTCTTAATACACTTTGTAATGTAAATTATGAATGAAGAGCAGGTGTTGAAAAATAAATATAACCCAAAAGAATGAAAAGATAGGCCTACTTGAATGGCCATTTCATTGCCAATTATGACCAAAAATGCAGTTCAAATGTTGTCAAATGTCAAAGACAAGAACTTAATATCATTCATTGGGTCAACATTGTATGGGGAAATGTGTTAATCTCTCTGTATGATGTTAACATCCAAAGTTATGACCCATTCTGTGTCATTGTTTCAATCTGCCGGTTTCCAGTCAGGCGCATTAAAAGGTTAAAATGGAGACTGTGGGTCATTATTTAAGCCTAAAACCCGATATAATAGTCACATTTACACTGCAAATGATAAAGGAATAGCAGGTGGTGGACAAAAAGACAATAAAACTCAAAAGAATGAAAAGATACTTGAGAGTCTACATATTTTAGCCCATTTTATTGCTGATTATGACCAAATAGCTGTTCAAATGTTGTGAAATGTCAAAGACAACAACTTAATAGCATTCCTCAGGTTAATATTGTGAGGGTAAAGGTGTTAATTTGTCTCTGTATGTGGTTTACTTCAAAAGTTATGACCTATTCTGTATCATTGTTTCAGTCTGTTGGGTTTCAGTCAGGCGCATTAAAGGGTCAAAAATGGGGACTGGAGGTCATAATTTCATCTTAATACGCAATATAATACTCACATTTACACTGCAAATGGTAAAGGAAGAGCAGGTGGTGAAAAAGAGACAACAAAACTCAAAAGAATGAAAAGATATTGAGTGTCTACATATTTTGGGTCATTTTATGGCTGTTTCTGAGCAAATATGCCGTTTAAATGTTGTCAAAAGTCAAAAACAACAACTTAAATTAATACCTCAGGTCAATATTGTGTGGGAAAATGTGTTAATTTGTCTCTGTATGTAGTTTACTTCAAAAGTTATGACCTATTCTCTGTCATTGCGTCAATCTGTTGGGTTCCTGTCAGGTGCATTAAATGGTTAAAAATGAAGGCCATGGGACATTATTTCAGCTTGGCACCTGGCAGATTCTGGAAGTAGACACTCTAAAGATACAAAAAAATCAGGTGGCGTAAAAAAAGCCGGGGGGTGCGCGTGGACCCCCCTTTCCAACCCTACTAAATAGGCGTGAAAGACAGATGAAACTTACGGGCGACGCGGATGGTGTCCTTGCCAGCTCTTGGAGGTCCTCAGGTGGCTCTAGGCCACACACAGTAATCAGTAGTCCGCGGGGCCGTGGAAGTCCTCCACCTGCTGACGGGTCACGTTGATCACCACCTCCCACATCTGCTGGCCTGAAACACACAGCCGTGGATATAGTACCAGTTATATTTTATTACTATACACAAACATATGAGGGTGATCGCTTTACTCGGGAAATAGGTCTTAGGTATAGAATCAGGAAGCATAATGTAAAAAACTTTTAAAAAACTAACATCTAAGTGTAGGCCTAATTTCAGTCTCACTTGCTGATGTGTTAGGTTTGTTATGCTTGGGACATCATACAAATCACTTGGTTACATTTTGTTTATCTTCGCCTCATAAGAGCCACACAGCGCAAGGCTATGGATTGCTAGAACCAGGCTTGTGATAATGACTCACGTGTGTAATATAGTGTAGAGATGGCAGTCGTGGCAGTGGCTCAAACCTTATCCACGAGTGGTCCTTCTCTGGTGTGCCTGCTGAGGTGTACTGTTCAGACAGGTACAAAAAAAGGCACATGGAGGGTAATGAGAACAATATCCATTTTGTATACAAACAACTTTAATAACTTGTATATTAGTGGCAGGTTTTGGGGTTAAAAAACATGTCAGCATGGTATGAATATCCAGTAAAAAGATACTGTATGAGGTATATTTCATTGAATGGCACTCGACCTGTATGCTACAGCCATGGATATGGACAATAGTCTTGTATTTTATTAATTATAACAATAATAGCTGTACAGAGGAATTGGATCTCAGGTCTAGGGTCAGGAAGCATATTGTAAAGGTAGTATTTGAAAAATTACTAAAGACCACATTCACAAGGCAATTTACAGTACCTCCTAGGCTCTTGAGTTCCCAAGGAGAAATGTGCTTATCCGCAAAAGAGTGGTACATGTCATAGCATTAGCACAATCTGGGTAGGCCTACTTGACTGGCAATTGTCACATTAACAGACTAAAGCTGCACAATGTATTGATTGACGCTAATTTGCTTTCTTATACTGGGAGTGTGTGTACTTACATGTGGTAGCCTACTGACAGATTCTTGTTGGGACATCGCATCTGCTATGACAGAAAACAACACAAGGGAGAACATTACTCCTAAGAGGAAACTGGTGTCAAGCAGCCCACAGCTTCCCGCAGCTACCCGCAGCTACTCTGGACTTTACGGTCCCATTCACTTCAATTCATTTTTTCGCAGCCAGAACAGGTTTTACAGATTTCGGACTGTGCCGACGCCGCTGGTGTCGTGCGAGGAAAACAACAATTGTGTCGGACGCTACACCTGGTCATGGAACGACATGCGTAACAAGAATGATCATACTTGTGTCATTTCGAAGATAATGAAAGAAAACCATTTTCACAATGGGACTTCTCATAGACCTGTTTTTGCATGTCTCTCATCTCTTTGCATGTTGACTGTGCAATCACCGTGACAAGTTAACAAGGCGCACGGCGCACAGCTGTATGCGTCCAAAAAAGAAGAATAACATTTCACAATGTACATCTGGAAATAATTCACATCAAAGTGAAGTGTTATTACATAGGGCACCATGGTAATCAATATGTGTGTAAGAACATGTGAAAAAAATAAATCGGTCAGTTTGTCAAAGAAGACACAAAAGATATGCACCACAATGCACAGTATGCACCACACCGTGCTTTTCAATTATATAAAGAACAAATACTGACGGCACGAATGTTTCTTCCCTCAATAATCCCACATGTCACATATCAATCAAGCAACTGAGCTAATGTGGCCACAAAGGGGCGGTATTGTACGCTGACACATTCGAAGTCCTACAACTCAGATAGCCTACAGATAGGCCTACAGTCATGAATTACCTGACAAATTGCTGCTAGGCTATTGCAGTGGGAGCGCTACACTAAAGAACTGTGTCCCATATCTGCCCCTTTCATATTCATACATTGACAATTGAATTGACAAATGAAATACTAATATTTTACTGCGTCTTTTACAGGTGCCCGTATTCTTCAAGTCTGTCGTTACAGCGCAACGACGGTCAGCGCAGATGTGGCGATGTGAACACTCTTGCATTACACCTTTTGCATGTTGTACATGTCTCCAATCTATATATGATTGACTGGTGCCATCTGCTGGCCTCATAAGGCTGCAGCGTAAAGCTCGAAGGAGAACGTGAAATGATGTCGCCCCTAGGCCTACAGATAGGCCTAATCATAGTTGTGGCCGAAGTATTTCTGTTGCATGTGATATTTTTGTGAATGACTATTATTGTAATTTCAGCAACATTCATTATTACTATTACGAGGAGTATTATGTAGCCTAGGTGGTCCTATGACTTAGTTTTGATTGAAATGTGCCGTGCGCTTGAGAAGCAGCAATATGTAGGTGCCCCCCTATCTGTCCTGCATGTCATTCAGGGACACTGTGTGGTTCGCACTGCGTGTTTTTGTGTGAGATGTGTTCAAATTCGGGGGACTAAAGCATTTTTTGTGTTCTTGGTGTGTTACACGGTAATAGCCTACAGGTTGCGTATTACCATGTCGGGACAGTAAAGTTTACTGTGAAAAACTACAACATGAAAAGCGCTGCCGTGTCGTTGTATGTGTAGTTGGAAGATATAGGATACCTATTGTCATGTCAGGGTAGTTGCACGGTGAACATAGGCAAAGTTGGAGAGATTGAAACGATGAGTGAATGGCAAAGGCCATTGCGATGAGAATGTCTTTATCTTCGACCTGACGCGGGAAAAGCCATTCTTGATCAGCAAGCCGTTTAATGGTCATGTTTAGCATCCGAGACAATTGTTGTTTTCCTCGCACAGCAACAGCGGCGTGGGCACCGCCCGTTTGTCTGTAGGCAACCTGTTATCGCTCCAAAAAATGGATTGAGTGAATGGGAGGGTGTAGGCTAATAGGCCTACCATGTGGGCACAGATCTACATAAATCAAGTAGGTAGCAGGCTTCACTCAGGTTTCTTGATAACTTTTAAGGGTGCTGTCCCAAAGGAATACTTAGAATCAAAGAAAAGGGGGGCGCACCTTGCATCATTTTTTTTCTTTTCTTTATTTTTCTGTGCACACAGGCTACATGTGTGGTACGAAGTTCCTTACTTTAATCATGCCACGATGTTCCTTCAATATGTAGGCCTACATTGTTCTGGTCGTGCACATTGTTGCCTAACCATGAAATTGTGACGGCACAGTCAACATGCAAAAAGATTGGAGACATGTACAACATGCAAAGCATATCAGATGGTAGGAATCAGGTAATCAATTCAATTGTCAATGTATGAATATGAAAGGGGCAGATATGGGACACAGTTCTTTAGTGTAGCGCTCCCACTGCAATAGCCTAGCAGCAATTTGTCAGGTAATTCATGACTGTAGGCCTATCTGTAGGCTATCTGAGTTGTAGGACTTCGAATGTGTCAGCGTACAATACCGCCCCTTTGTGGCCACATTAGCTCAGTTGCTTGATTGATATGTGACATGTGGGATTATTGAGGGAAGAAACATTCGTGCCGTCAGTATTTGTTCTTTATATAATTGAAAAGCACGGTGTGGTGCATACTGTGCATTGTGGTGCATATCTTTTGTGTCTTCTTTGACAAACTGACCGATTTATTTTTTTCACATGTTCTTACACACATATTGATTACCATGGTGCCCTATGTAATAACACTTCACTTTGATGTGAATTATTTCCAGATGTACATCGTGAAATGTTATTCTTCTTTTTTGGACGCATACAGCTGTGCGCCGTGCACCTTGTTAACTTGTCACGGTGATTGCACAGTCAACATGCAAAGAGATGAGAGACATGCAAAAACAGGTCTATGAGAAGTCCAATTGTGAAAACTATTTTCTTTAATTATCTTCGAAATGACACAAAAATGATCATTCTTGTTACGCATGTCGTTCCATGACCAGGTGTAGCGTCCGACACAATTGTTGTTTTCCTCGCACGACACCAGCGGCGTCGGCACAGTCCGAAATCTGTAAAACCTGTTCTGGCTGCGAAAAAATGAATTGAAGTGAATGGGACCGTAAAGTCCAGAGTAGCTGCGGGTAGCGGCGGGAAGCTGTGGGCTGCTTGACACCAGTTAAGAGGAACGATGGCATGTAATTGGCCTCCATAGTTTTACAGACAAAACGGTACCGTCCACATGCAGCACAATGACAAACATCTAACTTCAGCATATGGGTATCAAACATTCAACTTTCACATGTCAACAGCCTAAGCATGAATATGCACAATATTAAGACGACAGATAAAACATTAAACTAATCTCGCAAAATTTCGCGGTATGAAAATGACCTCCGCAAATTATATTAAGCAATGTCTCAACATAAGTTCTGCCAACGGAGTCACCCTACAATATAAACAAAAAGTGAGGAATGATGCATTTTGCAGGTGCAAGCCACAAATCTAGAACTATTCTAGTTTGTGTGCTCAGACTATCTGCTGAAATGATATTCAAGTGAAATGATGACAAGCAAAACTATCTAACCTGTCACCTGTGCAATGTTACGATTTTGCTATTTAACTTCTAGCTAGGCTTGGGATGTGAAATAAACAAACCCAGTCAGTCAGGCAAGTCACCTGACGCCTAAGTCCTGATTGGAAATTATATGCCACCACAACTTCTACAAACAAATAGTATGTCAACCAGAGGCGATTCCTCCTTGAGTACAAGGGAGGCGCCGCCTCCTGTCCAAAATCACGGAGAATAGTATGTAAACTAATGCTTTACACGACTTAATAACATTGCTATTTCAGACCCAGCTCCATATAAAATGCATGTGCTCAACTTAGAGATGAAACCAATCTGTAATACGATCCCGAGGCTCGCACGAGTTTTTTTCCGCTCAAGACAACGCAAGCGAGTCGAGTCTCAATGGACTTCAATGGCATGTGGGATTATATGCTTTTTCAATGGAAAAATGCTAAACGGTCATTGGCTATTGCCGTGAAATGTTTTTTGATTTTGAGACTGAGCCTCACTGGGAGTGAATGGAGAAGAGAGAGGAGGGGGGAGGGACCGGAGACTGGAGCTCCGACTTGTGATTGGGTGAACCCCGTGTCAATAGGCTACAGTAGTTGATTTCATTTCGAAATGCGGATATGTTATTAATTTGACTGAGAAGTTTCGTCGTGGTAACCAGTGGGGAAGCTATTCATTGCGGTGTACTCCAGTTTTGTGTACATATTCTTGTAAACCTAGTGTTGCGAATAAAGTCTTAATAGTGGCACGTCCTTATCCGTTTTAATCTCCCAATTCAAAAGTTGAAGTTGCCTACTTTTCGTTAGGGCTAGCTTGCAAGAAAGCTAGAGAGCTATGCAAAATGCCAAGCATTGTGGATTAAATTCTGGCGAATTCCAGTCGTCCTTATGAGGAGAAAATGAATATCAAGGAGCAGAGCAGAGCACTGCCTAATATTGACTTGGTGAAAAAGGTAGGGAAGAACAACCGTTTTTTTTTTTAGCTTTCGTGGTGTGGTGTCTGACCAACTGGTTAACTGCCAAGTCCCGTGAGTGGCGAGTCCTTGTTTCCTACTGTGTTGGCAATGTCTGGTAAATAATTAAAGATTTTGCGACCTCTAGTGGTAAGTTAAGCCGTGCACCCAGTAATGAACAAAGACAACGAAGGCAAACTCAATCACATCATTATGTGGCGGAGGTAGGCCTAATGATAATAATAATAATAATAATTAAAAAAAAAAACATTTCCCTATGAATAGGCTACAAGGGGGATAATGATTAATGATTAACAAATTTGTTTCAACAAGAGTCCTTTAGTGTGTGAGGCCATATGTGGCTCAGGACCAATGTAAGATGTGTGTCAAAATTGACCCCCCCTAGCCCCCCCCCGTTCTGGACATATTGTAATTGAACAGCCTCCCCTGTTTGACAGACTACCAGCCGCCACTGATGTCAGCAAACAATCCACCACCACCAATGCCCTGGATTACTAAATGAGCTTGAAATTTACCTTCACCAACTTTTGTGTAAAGTCTGAGGTGCATGTAGCATGCTGAGGTGAATTAGTTAGCATAGACACGAACCAAGGATGTCTAAATAAAACAGATTTGCACCTGCTACTCTGCAGTAGAACTGATTAAGTCTACACTAAACCCAATGTACGAAAGAAACACAGTTTGCTTATATACTTACATACATTCATGTTAGAAGTTACTTACAGACCGACAGATGCCAGTCACTTTAATGGCATGTTTGATGGAGACACGATGCAATAATAGAGCTAGTCTTAGCATCATTACACTCAACATGTCTCGCTGACAGCGCTTAAAAAACAAAAAAAAACAAAACTTGAGGCACATGCCACAATGTATTTGCCCGCCATATTATGGCTATTACTATGACCACAGTGTTATTTAAAAGTCAATGTTCTGGTAATCTGCTATGCAAACAAGTTTGTCAGTCATGTTGGTCAAACAACTGTAATAAAATGTTTCATTTTACTTACCTAAACATCAGCGCTCCAGCTCAGAGTACCGATAAGTACACCCGACTTCACAAGGAGATGGCCAAACAATGGCAACAGTAGATCAATCGATCGAGTTGATGTTCAAAGTTTATGAAAGTATAATATCAGGAGCAACACACAGATAGACAAGACAGTCCCAGCCCAGGCACGCACAGCCAAGTAGTAGTCATGACGACGGCCCTCTTGCTCAGCGTGCGCCTGACTGAAAAGAATCCCAACTGTCAATCAAACCATGTTCTGATGCTCATTGGTCAATTTAACTTTTAATATCTCTCTAAAACAAAACATCACCACAAAAAAAAACCACCCTGGTAAGTTGGAGAGCAAGGGGACCTACTAGTTGAGCGAAAAATTATCCCCTGGAGTGGCATTTAAGGGAGATACAGGGTTTTATGTCTCTCATAGGAATGAATGGGATTTGGCCATTTTTTGGTCTTTTTGGGTCCAACCTTGGCTCCAACTTGGCTTCAACAATGAAATAGAATTTTGGCCTCCATTCTATTTACTCTCAATGTGTATCTCTCATCTTGCCTGTACCTGTATCTGTGACTGTGGGTGCGGGTTACTGTGGGTGATGCTCCACATGCATGGTACTAATGATGTTAGGCCCACATGTAGGCTATGTCTTGTTCTTACTCTTGTTCAGGGATGCAAAATGAATGTTTCAATAACAGCTGATAGCCTGATAGGGCCTACATGTTTTTTTCATTATTATTCAATTCATCTTAAATCTTTTTACTTTATTTCATAATATTTACATCTCAATGGAGACTACTGTTACAGTAACATCACAAACAGAAGGCCTATCCAAAACAGTTGACAAATGGTTAAAAACAATGACGACACGCCTTTGATGCGCAAAGCTGTTCGATTCCGGGTTGTAGCCAACAGAAGAAAAGCGATATAGAGGCTAGCCGCAAGTCGCCCTGCACTTGTACATTGTTTTGAGTGGATTCTCGGATGCACAGAGCCATGAGGAGTAGGCCCGCTAATTTAGGCTATCAATTTATCCTCCCTCTCATCCTCGGCGCAACTGTCACATCACCAAACGCTTTTTTAATTCACATTTCATTTGCGAACATTGATGTGGAATTTGTCACGCGCTGCTGTCCTGCTACTAGGCCTACAATTTGGACAATATTGTTTCAAAACTGAACTTCACTTTTCCGAGGCGTCTTGCCTCTAAGGCATACGCACATTGGTTTTGGACTGCTAGAAAGCGAGAACCTTTCTCTGCCATCCAACATTTCCCTGTTTTTTTCTTAAATTGACGACTTCATACTGCGAGCTGATTTTGATTGGCTCCGAAATCCCTCCGAAGTTTGCAAACTAACTGAAGCTTTCAAAAGGTAGCCTAATCCTTCAAATTGTTTATTGCACATTTTATGCAGCGCTTGGGAGGGAGTGATGGCACGAGCCTTTCACGTACGTCAGTTTTTTCCTCATTTCTCTTACCTTCGCTTCCTCTCTCTCTCTCTCTCTCTCTCTCTCTCTCTCTCTCTCTCTCTCCCTCTCTCTCTCTCTCTCTCTCTCTCTCTCACTCGCTCGCTGTTTGTTCTTAAAGAATAAAAATCCGGTTAAGCACACGGCAGTTCTCAAATGTATAGTGATACAGTGTGAATCAACGACACTCCAGTATTTTCAATTTCCTTACTTTAACAGGCGAATGTTTGCTATTTTATTTCAAAGGCTGATTTTTAGTGAGGTTTAGTTTGACAAAAGTGAGGGGGAACTAGGGTAGGCTATTTATTATAGGAGCAAAATGCAAATTAACTGTTTTAACCCTCCTGTTATCCTCAGATTTAGGTTACATCCATGATCCTTGGGGTCATTTTGAGCCCAGCCACTTAAATAACTACAAAATCAGTAGTAGGAAAAACTTTTGCATGGGTTTATGGCTTAGATATTTATTGTTGCTCGTTTGGTAACATAAAAAAGCCCTTAGATAAGTCCTAGCACACCCACACACAGAGCCCTAAATAAAGCAAAATGTTCTGTTCTAAATATATCCATATATTTTACACAATATAGACATCTTGGAACATGTATTAGCAAAATATGGATGTTCCATTTATGTTTAATACACTTAAAATAAGTTGGGGTCAAATTGACCCCAAGGAACACAGTTGTAACCAAAACGTGTACAGCACTTAGGGAAAACATTTTCGTGGAAATTTCACTTTTTTCACATTGACCGCATATATTTAGGAATAATCATCAAAGATGAAGCAGAAGAAGGGTTTACGTCACATATTTTCAGACGTTAAACATTGAATGGGGTCAAATAGACCCCAAGGATAACAGGAGGGCTACAGTCGAGTGGGGGTGGGGAGGCGGTGAGTGGGATCGAGCGATCCCTTCGATCCTCCCTTGCTACGGGCCTGCTCATTGTTTTCTCAATGGAATGTAGAACTAGGGTAGGCTATTTATTTTAGGAGCAAAATGCAAATTAACTGTTTTAAATCCTTCCTCGCGAACGTGAGCCCTTTTCATTATGTCATTGCCCAACTAATTTCTAGACGCAATAAAGAGCCCTGCTTCAGTCATTTTTCCCTGCAGCACTCTAAGAAGTTGAGGTTTCCCAGTCAAATTCACTTGAGCAAGATGTTCACAACTTATTTCTCAGTGAATTGTCTATAACCCACAGATAATCAACAAATAAAGCGAACTATAGCTAACATTAAACAGCTCAAAGTCGGGTAGGGGGCATATAGAAGTGAAAGGAGTGGAGTGGAAGCGCGTCTGAGAAAGACGTTGGCTTCTATACTGTTTCATGACTGCACAAATGTCTCTGTCATGAAAACATGGGTTGCTGACGAACCTGTCTTGTGTCTCTTCTCTTCTGTTGAAATGAACAATTGCCTCAATGCTTGAAATTGGCACGACTACTACGCCCCCTTCTTTTATTAGTATTGTTATTTTTTAATCATTTTTCGGAGGAACGTTAGCCAAGGAGGTCACCTGATCTTGCCAAAGCGACCGCTTCAACTAGAAGCGCTGCGGGAAACACTGCTCATGGTCGCAGCCTTTTTGAAGTAGGCCTACACTCGCTGCTCATTCAGCTCAGCACATTTCTTTTCAAACAACTTTTGAGTTTATCGAAATTATCTTTATGCACTCAAAGTGCCTTTTCAGCTTTTTCGGTTTGAGACTCTCGGCAGACAGTAGCCTTCCTACACAGCAGACACTTCGGCTTTTCCTTGTTTGTTTCCATGATGCTTGTAAATTCATACTGAAGGTATGTTTTATCTCCGCTGTCTTTTTTTGATGTCTGTTCATCGGGTATGGCTTGTCTGTTCTTTGAGGTGTCAGGCGAACGAACAAATCTTTCCATTGTGTTAGATATCAATAGATGTGATATTGCTCGCTACTTGTATAGCCTACTAGGCAGGGAACGGAAACTTAGTCATGGAAGCCGACAGTATAAAGGGTCAGTTGTCTCGGTTGTAGGGGCCCAGAATTGTCTCCTTAACACATTCCGTTTTTTGGAGTTTAGCTGTAGACTCCCAGCCAATTTCATCATTTTTTTCATTATTTGAACAGCCACCGAATATTCTGTTATCTAAAGCAGTAATAATATCATTTGTGACAGACATCATTTGGGGAAGCCGACAGGATAAAGGGTCAGTTGTCTTGGGTGTAGGGGCCCAGAATTGGCTCCTTAATATAGTATTGACTCCTTTTAGTTGATTTTGTTCCCGTGCCTGGCCAAGCTGTCAGCGGCCCTGTGTGTTGGCAGTGCAGGCTACCGTTCCATTCTGGTGCTAGACAAGCGCTTTATCCTTGGCATCATCGGTTTTATAAAACGAATTTATATAAATCCCATCGATAAGTTACTTTATGGGTGTATGTGTATGTGGTGCTTTAGTCATAATAATATTTTTGTTTGCATTATAATTCAATTTTTTTTCCCAGTAGTATTTTTTCCTTACACTTGGATATTTGAGGCGACCGAATAAAAATGTCAGGTGAGCCCACGTGGGGTTGAGACCCCGGTGTTGAAAACTCCTGCCCTACATCATCATTAAATCCTGAGGGTGACACATAGACAGGTCATCAGGTAGAACAATAAGGCCTTTCTTCCTGCCAAAGTTTTCTGTGTGGACTACTGACCAGAAGGCTTATTAGAAGAGATTAAAACATGGGGCCACCTCAGTTTTGCCCAGAATTCAATATGGCCGCCATTTTCCAAAATTACTTGTTTTCATGCATTATTACACTGTACTATAAGGTGATATTCATGAAAGATTAATTATTTTCAGCACTATTCTGTCCTATTTCCTTACATTAATGTTTACAAATGTTGACTAAACTAAAAAAAAATATATATATATATACAAATTAAGTTGACCACCTTACAATATCCAAAGGAAAGGGCTGAAAATAATGATTAAAATGCACATAGAGAGTCTATGGCTGGGTAAATTAGGACTATCGTCCTGGGTTTTTACAGTGGATAGCAGACCAGAAGGTCTATTGCAAACGATTAAAACTTGGGGCCATCTCAAATGTGCTCCAAAATTCAATTCATGTTTTTCAAAATGGCAGATTTTCATCTTCTCATGGTTAGTCCTGTGGGTCATTGTGCAGTCATGTGTGAGCAGCGTGAACAGCAGGGGGCTGAGCACACAGCCTTGTGGGGACCCCCGTGCACAGGGTCAGGGTGCTTGAGGTGTTGTTCCCGAAACACATACTGCTTGTGATCTATGACTTATCTGTCAACTACCCACATAGAAACAGCACAACGACCTAATATGCAATATTGCACATTGCTGTAAACAGAGACGCACACACATACACACACACACACACACACACACAAAAGCACACGCATATGCACAAAAGCCACCCCCCCCACACACACACACACACACACAAACTCTCCGGTACATACGTATGGAACATTACAGCACATACATTTAAACATACACATTAGTAACGGTGTGATCTGCACACCTTATCCACTAAAACATACACATTGGTGACAACACACCACATTCATTAAAACATACACATTGGTGACAGCGCACCATATCAATTAAAACAAGCACATTGGTGACAGCGCACCATATCCATTAAAACATACACATTGGTGACAGCACACCATATCCATTAAAACATACACATTGGTGACCGCACGCCATATCCATTAAAGAATAGTGTCATTTATGTATGATGAAAAATATAGAAGTTATTTAAGAATGATGTTTCAAAACGGGTTAAAACATACACATTGGTGACAGTGCACCATATCCATTAAAACATGCACATTGGTGACGACACACCATATCCATTAAAACATACACATTGCTGAGGGCACACCGTATTCATTAAAACATACACATTGGTGAAGGCACACCATATTCATTAAAACATAAACATTGGTGACAGCGCACCATATCCATTAAAAGATACACATTAGTGATGGCGCACCATATTCATTAAAGCATAGTGTTGACTTCAATTCCATATTTCATACAATTCAACTACACCAAATAATGAAGAGATTACATTATCTAAACATTACCCCTTCCCTCATTCATTGAATCTACAACTTTCTCAGCAACAGGCTACAGTGAAAAATGGGACAACATCCTCTACCATCATCACCAACACAGGAGCTCCACAAGGTTTGCCTCTCTCTCTCCGTTTCAGTACACACTTTACACAAATGACTGCCAAAACACAGCACCCAACACCACTCCACTTACTACAAATATGCAGAAGACACAGCCATTGTTGGATTACTATCAGAAAACAAATAACTAAACAATAAATTCCCCTCAGTGAAAGAGAAGATATAATCTCAAAATGATGCCACGTCGGACATAAAGGAACCACCTCTGTCCCTACTTTGTCTTCTTCACAGCATCATATCTTCTTAGTATTCATACTATGTTCTTACTGCAAATTAATTAACTTGTCATGTTATATTCCGCCTTCAAACAAGCCAAGAAGACATATTACAACACAGAGTAGAACAAAAGATCAAGTTTTCACTGACAATTGATAACAATTTGTCAAATGACCAAATGTCTTTCTCGTATCGTATTCGCTTCGGGACTGGATGCCAGCGTACTTCTCCCCGCTGAAAGCTCACCTGGCGTTCAGTGCCGCCATGTTGTGACATCCTACCACAGCACCCACTCAAACCACTCCTCACTAAAAAAAAAACCCACTCCCCACGCGCACACAGGATTTGTGTATTCACATGTGTCCATAATCATTCAAACCAGGCTTGAATACTGGATAAAATCAGACTGGTAGTAAAACAGTGAAATGCCCGCCAATACAACATAACACTTTTAATCAAATACTTTTGTACTATCTCTCTACTTAGTACACACTCACATACATACAATATCCAGGTCATAATCATAGAAATATTGTAGGCCTACATCCAACCACTCAATGTACACCACTGTGTGTGTGTGTGTGTGTGTGCGTGCGTGTGTGTGTGTATGTGTGTGTGTGTGTGTGTGTGTGTGTGTGTGTATGTGTGTGTGTGTGTGTGTGTGTGTGTGTGTGTGTGTGTGTGTGTGTGTGTGTGTGTGTGTGTGTGTGTGTGTGTGTGTGTGTTACTCACTCCATTGCTGACTTGGGCAGATCCCCATCAGTAGCAGTAGAGTCCAGAGGATGGACGCCATCTTCTTCTCTGCCATCCTCCTGTCCTCCCTCTCCCTCCTCTCCTACTCCTCTATCCTTTCTTCTGTCTGAGTGTATGTGATGAGCAGTTCAGAGCAGCAGCACACTAGTGTGTGTGTGGACTTAAGAGGAGTACGTCTGTTAAATGTGACTGAGAAGTATCCGCATTAGTGTCTCCTCCTCTTTTCACACCTTTTATAAATGCGTCACATCTGCGTGTGAGCGTACCGCTATCTGTGGTTTTTAAGATGAAAAACAAACTCCTCAGACCTACATCGCATGCAAAAAAAAAAAAGAAAAACGACAAGACATACGCCCACCAGACCGAGTGAGTGACATAGTGTCATATACCATAGTCATATTCCAACAAACTAATTATATCTGGTGTGAGTTTGTGTTTGGTGTTTGTATTTATGTGAATATATTGTTGTGTACTATTGGGGTGGGGGATGGGGGGTGTATTCCAAGAACATAGGTAAAAAATATAGGTCTCAAGTGCAGGGGGAAATCATGGTTTGTGTTCATAGTTCGGGCCTTGGAGGACTTTCTAAAATTTGAAGTGGTAACTCGAAGGAAAAATGTTTCCCACCCTGATCGAAATCAAGTAGCTGGTCCTGCACTTTAGGCCTGTATTGAAGTAGCTGGCCCTGCACTTTATATTAGGTCTGTATTGAAGCAACTGGCCCTGCTGCACATTATATTAGGCCTGTATTGAAGCAGCTGGCCCTGCACTTTATATTAGGCCTGTATTGAAGCAGCTGGCCCTGCACTTTAGGCATTTATTGAAGCAGCTGGCCCTGCACTTTAGGCCTTTATTGAAGCAGCTGGCCATGCACTTTAGGCCTTTACTGAAGCAGCTCCCCTTCTTCCTCCCCTCCCATTCTCTCCCCCTCTTCCTCTCGCACACACACATTCACACACATATACATTCTCTCTTGCTCACATCCTCTCTCTGCATCTCTCGTTCACATGCACGGCTGATGCATGCACAAACATGTACGGAGGCGTGCATACAGAAATATAATCATGCACACATGCATATCAATCATTGACAGTAAATAGAATGGACGCCAAATCAACGCTATTTGCCATTCAACGCTTTGAAGCCAGATTTGGGAACATTCCAACTTACATTCCACCTTAGCAACGCCAAACGCAGGTGCTGATTGGACAACAACAAGACTTCTAACGGTCAATCAAGCCATGTTCTGATGCTCATTGGTCAATTTAACTTTTAATATCTCTCTAAAATAAAACATCGCCACAAAAAATCACCACCCTGGTAAGTTGGAGAGCAAGGGGACCTACTAGTTGAGCGAAAAATGATCCCCCTGGAGAGGCATTTAAGGGAGATACAGGGTTTTATGTCTCTCATAGGAATGAATGGGATTTGGCCATTTTTTGGTCTTTTTGGGTCCAACCTTGGCTCCAACTTGGCTTCAACAATGAAATAGAATTTTGGCCTCCATTCTATTTACTCTCAATGATATCAATACGCACAGGCACAAAGCCCAAACTGCTGCAAGTATGCATGCATGGGGCACCTCTTGTTCACATGCACGGCACATGCATGTACACAGGCACAGCACACAGACAGAGGCCAAACTGCTGCAAGCGTGCATGCATGGGGAACTTTGGCAGCAGCTATAAGATCTGTGGGCCTGTGTTGAGGGCCTACCAGACTGGCTGGGAGGACAAAACCTCTTTGACCATAATGTGCATGTAGAGGACACTTTGGCTGGCAACAGCTAAGCGATCTGTCATGCCACCACAGTTTCGAGTAAAGGAGCACAGCAGATATCAGACTTGGGCGTATGTTGCTTTACCACAACCTGTTAACCACAAGACACATACTTTCCTCCAACGTAGGACGTAAAACGTCAAATGTGATCTTTGAAAAAATAGCGAGAGAGAGAGAGAGAGAGAGAGAGAGAGAGAGAGGCAGGCAGCCAGGGAGAAAGAGAATGAGAGAGAGACAGACTGACAGACAGACAGACAGGTAGGCAGGCAGGGAGAGAGAGAGAGAGAGAGAGAGAGAGAGAGAGAGAGAGAGAGAGTGAGAGAGAGAGAGAGAGAGGGGCAGGCAGGCAGGGAGAGAGAGAAATAGAAAGAGAGAGAGAGAGAGAGAGAGAGACAGATAAAGGCACTTCTCTATATAAAATTGTGTTATTACTAGGGCAGTGACTTTGGCATATGTGGGTTTAGCAGTTTCGAATCCCACCCATTCCTCTCGCTACATCTCCATTGATGGCTGAAGTGGGCTTGAATAAGGCACCTAACCGCACAGGGCAGGCAGGGAGCGAGAGAGACAGACAGACAGACAGACAGTCAGAGAGACACACAGGCAGGCAGGTAGGCAAGCAGGCAGGGAGCGAGAGAGAGAAAGAGAGAGAGAGAGAGAGAGAGAGAGAGATACAGACAGACAGGCAGGCAGGCAGGCAGGCAGGCAGGGAGCGAGAAAGAGAGAGAGGGAGAGAGAGAGAGAGAAAGAGACAGGCAGGGAGCAAGAGAGAAAAAGAGAGAGAGTGTCAAGAGCTCAAATGCCGGGGTGTGAGCTCGTGACAGCTGTGGCCTTGTGATTGGGGAGGTGGTCTTTGGATCAAAGGGTTGCAGGTTCTAATCCCACCCTTACCTCTCCCTACACCTGATTGTAATGGCATGCGTGTGTGCATACATACGTGTGTCTTTTTGTGTGTGAGAGAGAGAGAAAGGGGGTGGATGGTGGGGACATGATATCAAGATCAGACCTCCTGATAGTCAGCTGTGACGAGCGAGAGGAGTGTGTGCCATGCCGTTAACAGGATGAGGTTTTAAAGCTGTTGCGCAATCCTCTGAAAACCCTTCTGCTTCTCAACGCGATATCTGTGGTGGCATCATAGATCTTGTAAACATTGCCAAAGTGCCCTATGCATGCAAATGGTTAACGCATTATTGCAAAAAGGTTTTAATTTATTATTGGTAAAAAATAACTCACAGTGTTCATGTTAGTGTGCATGTGTGTGTGTGTGTGTGTGTGTGTGTGTGTGTGTGTGTGTGTGTGTGTATGTGTGTGTGTGTGTGTGTGTGTGTGTGTGTGTGTGTGTGTGTGTGTGTGTGTGTGTGTGTGTGTGTGTGTGTGTGTGTGTGTGTGTGCTCTGATCACCTCTCCTCCACTCCACTCCACTCCGCTCCGCTCCACTCCACTCCGCTCCCCTTCGCTCTGCTCCCCTTCACTCTGATCACCTCTCCCCTCCACTCCGCTCCCCTTCGCTCCGCTCCACTCCACTCCGCTCCCCTTCGCTCTGCTCCCCTTCACTCTGATCACCTCTCCCCTCCACTCCGCTCCCCTTCGCTCTGCTCCCCTTCACTCTGATCACCTCTCCCCTCCACTCCGCTCCCCTTCGCTCTGCTCCCCTTCACTCTGATCACCTCTCCCCTCCACTCCGCTCCCCTTCGCTCTGCTCCCCTTCACTCTGATCACCTCTCCCCTCCACTCCGCTCCCCTTCGCTCTGCTCCCCTTCACTCTGATCACCTCTCCCCTCCACTCCACTCTGATCCCCCCTCTGCTCTGCTCTGCTCTGATCACTCTGCTGTTGTTACTGCTACTTAGAGGATGACATTTTTCAGGAATTCCCGTGGGTCCTGCGGGATTCCCGCGGGATGGGAGTCAAAATTTTAAAGATGAACGCACACACACACACACACACACACACACACACACACACAGAAAACAAGGGGGGTCAGCAGATGAGCTGTGCATGAGACAGCGGGGAGGGGGTTCACTTGCTGCTGCAGTGGTTGGCAAACTCAGGCCCGGGGGCCACATGCGGCCCGCTGAGCCATTTCATCTGGCCCACAGAACCTTTTTAATCCAAACTCACTCCTAACATTCTAAAAAAAGCAAAAGGTGTTGCAGGTGTGAAATTAATCAAGGTCACATCTAAATATTGCAATGTGCAGGAGTGAAATAGCCAACAAGTTATGTCAGTGTACATTGCAGTATGACTTATTATTGGCCCAGGCATGTTGTCTGTGACATCTGGCCCTACGATCCATATTCTACAGTGTAATCTACACCCAATGTGGCCCTCAAGCCTAAATAATAGCCCACCTCTGTGCCACTGGAGGGCTGCTTCAGTATAGCACTCCACAGCACACAGTGCTCGCTGCACACCATGAAATTGCATTTATGCCTCAGCTGTGTAATGTGATTCACTTGCTACTGGAGGGCTGCTTCAGTATAGCACTCCACAGCACACAGTGCTCGCTGCACACCATGAAATTGCATTTATGCCTCAGCTGTGTAATGTATTTCAGTTGCTGCTGGATGGCTGCTTCAGTAGAGCACTCAACAGCACAGTGTTGGCTGCACACCATGAAATTGCATTCATGCCTCACATGAGCAATGTAATTCCCTTGCTTTGTAAAGTAATTGCCTTGTTTTTTGTGAACCACATTGAGTTGCACCTGTGTATGAAATGCGCTACACAAATAAACCGGCCTTGCCTTGCCTAGCCTAGCTTAGCCTAGCCTAGCCTTGCGTAGCCTAGCTTAGCCTATCTTAGCGTAGCTTAGCCTAGCCTAGCCTAGCCTAGCCTTGCCTAGCCTAGCCTTGCCGTGCCTTACCTTGCCTTGCCTAGCCTAGCCTAGCCTAGCCTAGCCTAGCCTTGCCTTGCCTAACCTTGCCTAGCCTAGCCTTGCCTTGCCGTGCCTTAGCTTGCCTTGCCTCGCCTTGCCTAGCCTAGCCTTGCCTTGCCTTGCCTTGCCTTGCCTTGCCTTGCCTTGCCTTGCCTTGCCTTGCCTTGCCTTGCCTTAGCTTGCCTTGCCTGGCCTTGCCTGGCCTTGCCTGGCCTGGCCTTGCCTGGCCTGGCCTGGCCTGGCCTGGCCTCTCCTTAGCTTGCCTTGCCTTGCCTTTCCTTGCCTTGCCTCGCCTAGCCTTGCGTCTGGATGGCTGCCTCAGTAGAGCACTACACGGGCGATTCTAGGGTCACCTGGGGCCCCAAGCTAAAGTTCAAAGGAACAAACAGTTGAACCAAAATCACCACCATTGCACTTTAAAGTGTGTTGTTGTTCATTATAGTGGCAGCTGCCTGGTGACAAGATGCACCTCTGTCCATAGCACACAGTGCTCACAGCACACCATCAATTTGCATTTATGCCTCATATGTGTGATGTAATTGTTTTTTTTTTTTTTTTTTTTTGGGGGGGGGGTTGATTTTATTTTACAGCAGAGTGAAGGTTATGACAGGAAGCGAGTTCGAGAGAGAGACAGGGAGACAGGAAGGGTCGGCAAAGGACCCGGGCGGGAATTGAACCCGGATCAGCCGCGTAGCAGACGTTAGCACTACTAGAGCCGTAATGTAATTCTAAAGTTGCACACCCACACCCACACACACACACACACACACACACACACACACACACACACACACACACACACACACACACACACACACACACAATGTAATTCTAAAGTTGCTAACATGATGCCTTTTTGGAGGGGGTTGAATATCGTATATAATTGGAAACCTTTTAGCTACAGGTCTGACGTCCTAACCGTTTACCCATGACTGCTACTACAGTTCGCTTATTATTACTACTACTAGTCCCAGCTATTACGTCTGAACTGCACATTTTTTATTACACTGGCCGGACTACTACGCTGGTGGGAAGTTGTTACATTGGTGGGTGTTACAGTATTTCTCAATTGGTTTTGTACATTTCTCGAATCTCTCTCACAATTTTCAAAACACAGTATTCATTCTCAAAACAGCTTTAACAAATGGCAAAACACCATGGACGACCTGCAAAACCAAGTCTCTTCCTCAAAATCCTTAGTTTGTCTTTCAAAACCAAATTTTTGTGTCAATGAACGCGTCAGTGCCAGCAGAATGGTTAGTCATTGTGTCATAGTGTATGGACAAGCTAGTCAAATCGATTTGTCATGTTGTCAATTGACTAGTACACTCTTGAGGATGTTTTCTGAAGCGAAATGTTGTTGAGAATGGATGGGAAATGTTGTAAATTCGACTTTATATTACATAGATCAGGTAAGATTGTACTAGATATACATTTAGAGTATGACATATTTATTGAAAGATTTTCTCATTGCAAAATCAAAAAAATAGTCAACTCTGATTGAAGTGTCAAAGTGCACCCTCTACCACCCCTTTTTACTTGTCTTGCAGGCCCATGTGGAAAAAATATAGAACTGTAAAGCAAAATAAATTTGAAACAATACACTGATACTGTATAAAGTGCACTTACTGTCTTGTGAAATTCTAGGGAAATATTGTAATTTTTCGTGGAGCGTAATTATAAAGGGCACATGAGGCATAGAGTAATATAATGCAGTACAGTGCTTATTGTTGTATTGCATGCTTGTTTCCTCTTTCCCTTCTACTGCTTTTGATTAGAGAGAGTCAATATTTACCTGCAAGCAATTCACCAATTCAGATCACATTTATAGACACAAATCCAATGGAAATTATACAGTGCTTAACACATTATGGCAGCTTGGTAAGTCATTTTGCATGTCAAGACTTATACTATGACATAGGGCCTAAATGTTTTGAGGTTTGAGATGGTTTTGTGTATTCAGTGACAATGCTTTTTGAGTGATATGACAAAAGCAATTGCTAATGTACAAAAAAGCTGAGAATTGTACACAACCATATGCATGATGATGAAAGCATTTGCTAAATGCTGAAAACTATGAGAAACGTATTTTACCATGTGCACAGATAACAGCAGGAAGTCACAATTGAACAAGACGTTTTGAGAATGATAATTCTGTTGTGAGAAATGTACAAAACCAATTGAGAAAAACTGTACAATGGAGTGAAAACAAAAAAAAGAGTGAGAAAAAAAGGAGGATGGCAAATAGAGGAGAGGAAGAGACAGAGGGTGGAGGGAGGAGTGGAAAGGTGGATGAAGAGGAGGGCAAAGAAGGATGGATGGAGAGATGGAAGAAAGCAGAGGGAGAGAGAGAGGGAGTGAGAGACATAAATTAATATACGCTGAATGAAAGTAAGAGGCTGGGCCCTGCCGTGGCCTACCGGTAGGGTACTCACCTGCCATGCGGCTAATCCGGTTTCTATTCCCTCCCTGTTTCTTTCCCAATTCGATTCCTTTCCACCTTTCACTCTGTCTTATGAAATAAAGAGTCGAAAGACAAAATAAAAAGAAAGAAATTAAGAGACTGACCACCCCACTTGCTATTGGTGGCTTACTTGAATTAGAATCTCTCTCTCTCTCTCTCTCTCTCTCTCTCTCTCTCTCTCTCTCTCTCTCTCTCTCTCTCTCTCCCTCTCTCTTTTGCTTTCTCACATCCTCTATCTGTATCTCTCGTTCACCACATTCACGCCACATGCATGCCCACACACAGGCACAGAGGCCAAACCGCTGCAAGCGTAAACATCTTTACCACAACCTGTTAACCACACAACTTTCCTTCAACGTAGGACGGAAAACGTCAAACATGATCTTTTAAAAATAGCGCCTAAAAAAGAGGCCGTAAACAAACTGCTAATGAAGAGGAGTACAGAGCAACAAACCCACAGTGACCTTGTAAAGTGACCTTGGGTTCAATAAAAGCCATTACCATATATAAAATCGTGTTACTGGGCTGTGTTAATTTCGCTTAATTAATGCCACAAACATTAACGGGTTAAAAAAATATCACTCCATGTATATAATATTGCACTATAACATAGTCATTAAACAGCAACAGAGAGATATGTTGTAATAGTCAGGGATTATGATGTGTGTGTGTGTGCACAAGAGTGGAAATGACAAACATTAACAACAACAAGTGGCACACAGAGTAGCAATAGCAGTAACTGTACTTGCTAATCGGGCATAAGGCAGCAATGCATGACAATTGTAGCCTGGATCATGTATCTAAAGGCAGAGAGAGAGAGAGAGAGAGAGAGAGTGAGAGAGAGAGAGGGAGAGAGAGAGAGAAAAAAAAGGAGAAGGAGAGCATTTGGGGGAGGGTTGCAAGCCCAACCTGGAGCCTAACATGCCGCCTGACCCCGAGCCTAACACGCCGCCCGACGCGGAGCCTAACACGCCGCCCGACGCGGAGCCTGACACGCCACCCGACCCGGCACCCATAACGGAGCCACAGAGGACGTCTCTGCGGCCGAGACCCCCGCTCTGGTCAGGACCCCTGGGGATGTCGCTCAGACCGAGACCCCCAACGCAGATGCTGTCGACCCGGCTGAGACCCCCAACGCGGATATCATCGACCCGGCTGAGAACCCCAACGCAGATGCCATCGACCCGGCTGAGACCCCCAACGCGGATGCCATCGACCTGGCTGAGACCCCCAAAGCAGATGCCATCGACCCGGGTGAGACCCCCAAAGCGGATGCCGTAGACCCGGCTGAGACCCCTAACGTGGATGCCGTCGACCCGGCTGAGAGCCCCAACGCGGATGCCATCGACCCGGCTGAGACCCCCAACGCGGATATCATCGACCCGGCTGAGACCCCCAACGCGGATGCCGTCGACCTGGCTGAGACCCCCAAAGCAGATGCCATCGACCCGGCTGAGACCCCCAACGCGGATATCATCGACCCGGCTGAGACCCCCAACGCGGATGCCGTCGACCCGGCTGAGACCCCCAACACGGATGCCATCGACCCGGCTGAAACCCCCAACGCGGATGCCGTAGACCCAGCTGAGACCCCCAACACGGATGCCATCCACCCGGCTGAGAACCCCAACGCAGATGCCATCGACCCGGCTGAGACCCCCAACACTGATGCCATCGACCCGGCTGAGACCCTAAACAGAGGACAACATGGCTCCGCCTACCTGCCCAGACACCTGCCCTGCTGCCGGTCACCTGTCTGGAGGCGTACATACAGAGTGTTAATGGAGGCGTGTACAGAGTACATACATGTACGGAGGCGTACATACAGAGTGTTAATGGAGGCGTGCATACAGAGTGTTAATGGAGGCGTGTACAGAGTACATACATGTACGGAGGCGTACATACAGAGTGTTAATGGAGGCGTGTACAGAGTACATACATGTACGGAGGCGTACATACAGAGTGTTAGTGGAGGCGTGCACAGAGTATGTACATGTACGGAGGCGTACATACAGAGTGTTAATGGAGGCGTGTACAGAGTACATACATGTCTGGAGGCGTACATACAGAGTGTTAATGGAGGCGTGTACAGAGTACATACATGTACGGAGGCGTACATACAGAGTGTTAATGGAGGCGTGTACAGAGTATGTACATGTACGGAGGCGTGCATACAGAGACATGATCATGCACACATGCATATAAATACGCACAGGCACACAGGCCAACATACATGCTCTCTCTTTCTCACATCCTCTCTCTGCATCTCTCGTTCACATGCACAGCATATGTATGCACAAACATGTACAGAGGCGTGTGCAGAGACATGATCATGCATGCACATATGCATATCAATACGCACAGGCACAGAGGCCAAACTGCTGCACGTATGCATGCAGGGGGCACCTCTTGTTCACATGCACGGCACATGCATGTACACAGGCACAGCACACAGACAGAGGCCAAATTGCAGCAAGCGTGCCTGCATCGGGCACTTTGGCAGCAGCTATAAGATCTGTGGGCCTGTGTTGAGGGCCTACCAGACTGGCTGGGAGGCCAAAACCTCTTTGACCATAATGTGCATGTAGAGGACACTTTGGCTGGCAACAGGACCTGGAACCACCCCCCCATCCCCATCCCCACCCCCCTCACTTCCCTCTCTCACAAACACACACACACTCTATCCTTCTCTCCCAGCAGGGACAGAGTCCTCTCTATCTCTCTCTCTCATCTCTCTCTCTCTCTCTCTCTCTCTCTCTCTCTCTCTCTCTCTCTCTCTCTCTCTCATGCACTCTCTTTTTCTCACATCCGGTATCTATATCTCTCGTTCACATGCACGGCACATTTATGCACACAGGCACAACACACAAGCAGAGAGGCCAAACCGCTGCAAGCGTAAACAGCTTTACCACAACCTGTTAACCACAAGACTTTCCTTCAACGTAGGACGGAAAACATCAAAGATGATCTTTTAAAAATAGCACCTAAAAAAGAGGCCGTAAACGACCTGCTAATGAAGAGGATTACAGAGCAACAAACCCACAGTGATCTTGTAAAGGTACCTTGCGTTCAATAAAAGCCACTACCATATATAAAATCGTGTTATTGGGCTGGGTTAATTTCGCTTAATTAATGTCACAAACATTAACAGGTTAAAAAATAACACACCATGTATATAATATTGCACTATAACATAGTAATTAAACAGCAACAGAGAGATATGTTGTAATAGTCAGGGATTATGATGTTTGTGTGTGTGTGTGTGTGTACAAGAGTGGAAATGACAAACATTAACAACAACAAGTGACACACAGAGTAGCAATAGCAGTAGCTGTACTTGCTAATTGGGCATAAGGCAGCAATGCATGACAATTGTAGCCTGGATCATATCTCTAAAGGCAGAGAGAGAGAGAGAGAGAGAGAGAGAGAGAGAGAGAGAGAGAGAGAGAGAGAGAGAAGGAGAAGGAGAGCAATCGGGGGAGGGTTGCAAGCCCAACCTGGAGCCTAACATGCCGCCTGACCCCGAGCCTAACACGCCGCCCGACGCGGAGCCTGACACGCTGCCCGACGCGGAGCCTGACCCCGAGCCTGACACGCCGCCCGACCCGGCACCCATAATGGAGCCACAGAGGACGTCTCTCCGGCCGAGACCCCCGCTCTGGTCAGGACCCCTGGGGACGTCGCTCAGACCGAGACCTCCAACACTGATGCCATCGACCCGGCTGAGACCCCCAACGCAGATGCTGTCGACCCGGCTGAGACCCCCAACGCGGATATCATCGACCCGGCTGAGAACCCCAACGCAGATGCCATCGACCCGGCTGAGAACCCCAACGCGGATGCTGTCGACCCGGCTGAGACCCCCAACACTGATGCCATCGACCCGGCTATGAAACCCCCAACACTGATGCCGTAGACCCAGCTGATAGCCCCAACGCAGATGCCATCGACCCGGCTGAGATCCCCAAAGCAGATGTCGTCGACCCGGCTTAGAAACCCAACGCAGATGCCGTCGACCCGGCTGAGACCCCCAACACTGATGCCATCGACCCGGCTGAGACCCCCAACGCAGATGCTGTCGACCCGGCTGAGACCCCCAACGCGGATACCATCCACCCGGCTGAGACCCCCAACGCGGATGCCGTAGACCCAGCTGAGACCCCCAACGCAGATGCCATCGACCCGGCTGAGACCCCCAACGTGGACACCGTGGCTCCGCCTACCTGCCCAGACACCTGCCCTGCTGCCGGTCACCTGTCTGGAGGCGTACATACAGAGTGTTAATGGAGGCGTGTACAGAGTACATACATGTACGGAGGCGTACATACAGAGTGTTAATGGAGGCGTGTACAGAGTACATACATGTACGGAGGCGTGCATACAGAGTGTTAATGGAGGGATGTACAGAGTAGATACATGTGCGGAGGCGTACATACAGAGTGTTAATGGAGGCGTGTACAGAGTACATACATGTACGGAGGCGTACATACAGAGTGTTAATGGAGGCGTGTACAGAGTACATACATGTACGGAGGCGTGTACAGAGTGTGTACGGAGGGATGTACAGAGTAGATACATGTACGGAGGCGTGCATACAGAGACATGATCATGCATAGACACACACATATAAATACGCACAGGCACAGAGGCCAACATACATGCTCTCTCTTTCTCACATCCTCTCTCTGCATCTCTCGTTCACATGCATGCCAAAACATGTACGGAGGCGTGCATACAGAGACATGATCATGCACACATGCATATCAATACGCACAGGCACAGAGGCCAAACTGCTGTAAGTATGCATGCAGGGGGCACCTCTTGTTCACACGCACGGCACATGCATGTACACAGACATAGCACACAGACAGAAGCCAAACTGCAGCAAGCGTGCATGCATGGGGAACTTTGGCAACAGCTATAAGATCTGTGGGCCTGTGCTGAGGGACTACCAGACTGGCTGGGAGGACAAAACCTCTTTGACCATAATGTGCATGAATGTAGAGGACACTTTGGCTGGCAACAGGACCTGGAACACCCCCCCCCCCTCACATCCCTCTCTCACACACAAACACACTCTCACACACTATCCTTCTCTCCCAGCATGGACAGAGTCCTCTCTCTCTATCTCTCTCTCTCTCATCTCTCTGTCTCTGTCTCTGTCTCTGTCTCTGTCTCTGTCTCTCTCTCTCTCTCTCTCTGTCTCTCTCTCTCTCTCTCTCTCTCTCTCTCATGCACTCTCTTTTTCTCACATCCGGTATCTATATCTCTCGTTCACATGCACGGCACATTTATGCACACAGGCACAACACACAAGCACAGAGGCCAAACCGCTGCAAGCGTAAACATATCGTGTTATTGGGCTGGGTTAATTTCGCTTAATTAATGTCACAAACATTAACAGGTTAAAAAATAACACACCATGTATATAATATTGCACTATAACATAGTAATTAAACAGCAACAGAGAGATATGTTGTAATAGTCAGGGATTATGATGTTTGTGTGTGTGTGCACAAGAGTGGAAATGACAAACATTAACAACAACAAGTGACACACAAAGTAGCAATACCAGTAGCTGTACTTGCTAATCGGGCATAAGGCAGCAATGCATGACAATTGTAGCCTGTATCATATCTCTGACGGCAGAGAGAGAGAGAGAGAGAGAGAGAGAGAGAGAGAGAGAGAGAGAGAGAGAGAGAGAGAGAGAGAGATAGAGAGAGAGAAAAAGGAGAGCAATCGGGGGAGGGATGCAAGCCCAACCTGGAGCCTAACCTGCCGCCCGACCCCGAGCCTAACACCCCGCCCGACGCGGAGCCTGACACCCCGCCCGACGCGGAGCCTGACACGCCACCCGACCCGGCACCCATAACGGAGCCACAGAGGACGTCTCTCTGGCCGAGACCCCCGCTCTGGTCAGGACCCCTGGGGACGTCGCTCAGACCGAGACCCCCAACGCGGATGCCGTCGACCCGGCTGAGACCCCCAACGCGGATGCCATCGACCCGACTGAGACCCCCAACGCGGACATTGTGGCTCCGCCTACCTGCCCAGACACCTGCCCTGCTGCCGGTCACCTGTCTGGAGGCGTACATACAGAGTGTTAATGGAGGCATGTACAGAGTACATACATGTCTGGAGGCGTACATACAGAGTGTTAATGGAGGCGTGTACAGAGTACATACATGTACGGAGGCGTACATACAGAGTGTTNATCATCATTTCATTTATTTAAACTCGAAGAATCATTGAGGGCCCAGCCCTCATTTACAATGATGTCGAGTAAAACAAACAATTGCACATATAAAATCATATATAAACAACGAACATACACAATACACCATAAATCATATAAGAGGTAAGAATTAAGACAAACTATGAATTAAAACTTATGAGTTAAAACAAGTGCAAGTATGTGATAAAAAACTTCCCAGTGTAACTTTAAAATGTTCTAATGGCACAAAGGCTTGAAGACCCATCCTTTGTTGTAAGTTATTCCAAACTGAAGGTCCACAGACACTAAAAGCTGTTTTACCCAGTTCAGTGCGGGCATAAGGGACCTCCAGTAAAAAATTGCTGCTGCGGGTTTGGTATGGGTTGGAGTGCCAAACTAAAAGAGATGAAATATAAAATGGGAGTTTGCCAGTGAGGGCCTTATAAATAAAAATAAAATAATGCATGTCCCTTCTGTGAGAAAGTGGAGCCCACCCAACTTTATCATATAACAGGCAATGATGTGTACTATATGGATCCCCAGTAATAAAACGAAGAGCTGAATGATAGACAGTGTCAAGTGCCTTCAGATTAGAGAGTGGTGCATGTCTGTAAATAATATCACCATAGTCAAGGGAAGACAGAAAAGTAGCTTCAATTAACTTTTTTTCTGCAGAAAACAGGAAGGATTAATGGAGGCGTGTACAGAGTACATACATGTACGGAAGCGTGTGCAGAGTGTTAATGGAGGCGTGTACAGAGTACATACATGTATGGAGGCGTGCATACAGAGTGTTAATGGAGGCGTGTACAGAGTACATACATGTACGGAAGCGTGTGCAGAGTGTTAATGGAGGCGTGTACAGAGTACATACATGTACGGAGGCGTACATACAGAGTGTTAATGGAGGCGTGTACAGAGTACATACATGTACGGAGGCGTACATACAGAGTGTTAATGGAGGCGTGTACAGAGTACATACATGTACGGAGGTGTACATACAGAGTGTTAATGGAGGCGTGTACAGAGTACATACATGTACGGAGGCGTACATACAGAGTGTTAATGGAGGCGTGTACAGAGTACATACATGTACGGAGGCGTACATACAGAGTGTTAATGGAGGCGTGTACAGAGTACATACATGTCTGGAGGCGTACATACAGAGTGTTAATGGAGGCGTGTACAGAGTACATACATGTACGGAGGCGTACATACAGAGACATGATCATGCACACACACATGCATATAAATACGCACAGGCACACAGGCCAACATACATGCTCTCTCTTTCTCACATCTTCTCTCTGCATCTCTCGTTCACATGCACGGAACATGCATGCCAAAAATGTACGGAGGCATACATACAGAGACATGATGCATGCATACACACATGCATATTAATACGCAGAGACACAGAGGCCAAACTGCTGCAAGTAGTTCATACACACGGCACATGCATGTACAGAGACACAGGCACAGCACACAGACAGAGGCCAAACTGCTGCAAGCGTGCATGCATGGGGAACTTTGGCAGCAGCTATAAGATCTGTGGGCCTGTGTTGAGGGCCTACCAGACTGGCTGGGAGGACAAAACCTCTTTGACCATAATGTGCATGAGTCTCTAACTCTCTCTCTCTCTCTCTCTCTCTCTCTCTCTCTCTCTCTCTCTCTCTCTCTCTCTCTCTCTCTCTCTCTCTCTCTCTCTCTCTCTCTCACTCTCTCTCTCTCTCTCTCTCTCTCTCTCTCTCTCCCTCTCTCTCATGCACTCTCTTTTTCTCACATCCGGTATCTATATCTCTCGTTCACATGCACGGCACATTTATGCACACAGGCACAACACGTAAGCACAGAGGCCAAACCGCTGCAAGCGTAAACATCTTTACCACAACCTGTTAACCACAAGACTTTCCTTCAATGTGGGACGGGAAACGTCAAAGATGATCTTTTAAAAATAGCACCTAAAAAGAGGGCCCGTA
>NW_026945686.1:0-12500 GCF_034702125.1 Engraulis encrasicolus
ACCCCGGGTGATTTACCTTTTACAATGTCCATGACAGATGTCAGATGTAGGAAATACCCTGAGACCGTTAAAGATTAGATTAAGTGAACATAAATCTGTCATCTGAAAAGGTGACATACTGTAACTTCACCAGTCGCAAGACATTTTATAGAAAAAAAAAATCACACTTGACACACAAGTGTATACCTGTAGGTATAGAACAATTAGTCACACCACAGAGGGGAGGCAACTAGGGCAAAAATCTTCCACAAAGAGAAGCATTCTGGATGTAGCACCTACTGTCAATGTCCCCAAAAGGCATTAATGAAAATTTAAATCAAACTTGTTTGTTGGCATTGAGGCATTACAAAGATATGGAAAGAGATGGAAAGACAGAGTAGATACAGACAGAGAGAGAGAGAGAGAGAGAGAGAGAGAGAGAGAGAGAGAGAGCTAGAGAGGNAGAGAGAGATGAGAGAGACCGCAGAGAGAGAGAGAGAGAGCGAGCTAGAGAGAGAGAGAGAGAGAGAGAGTCAGTAGGATGCAGCCCTCCACCACACACACACACACCCTCTGCCATTCCTCGCCACACTCCTCCGTAAGTGAAAAGGCCACACATCTCCCTCCCCGTCCAAAATCTCACCCTCCTCCATTTCAGGAAGCCATAAGAGCTGGGTCCCCATTAAGTCAATATTCCATCCATCATGGAGGAGAGTGCCGGCACAGCACAGCAGTCACCCCACCCACCCATCCCCAGCATGCTTTATGGGGCTACAGGCGACAGCCGCAGAGCTGTGGAGTTACTGCAGAGGGGCCGCCATCACTTAAAACACACCGACCACCACCTCGCCACCCCTAACATTACACCCACCCCATACCACCACCTCAAACATCACAGCACCCAAGCAACTGCTCTGAAGTTAGAATCAACAGCTATCACTTCCACCACTTCCTCTTCCACCCCTCTGAACATCTCAGCACCCACACCACTGTTTTTGGAGTTAACAGGGAGAGCTATCACTGTCACGACACCCACCAGCTCACACCACTGTTCTGGACTTTTAACAGGACAGTCATCCCTTCCATCACCACCATCACACACCCAAAGCACTGTTCTAAAGACAGAATGGAGCTATCAGTTATCATTTCAAACACCTCCTCTACGACCACCCTGAACTTCTCATTAACCACACCACTGTTTTGGAGATACAAGGGACGACCACCACTTTTGCCACTTTCGATAAAGTACATTTCCCAGTCATTTACAAACATTTGCTAATGCCTCTCTGCCTCTTTCTGAGCAAACTTCACAGTCAAACAGTAATTGCAACGCATAGACATTTAATAGTCTGCCAGAACAACCTCTGCAATGTCTTATTGTACTTTTATCAGCGTGCTTGTATAATCAGTCCTGCAAGATAATAGTGTCTCATTACATAAAATTACATTGCATTATATTAAGCAAATGCGTTTTATGCAAAGCCACTTCACAAAATGACAAAGTGTCTCAACACGAGTGTGCGATGAAAAGCTCTTCCTCATTATGTCACATCTATTGTGTATTAAATCAAAGCTCTTCATGAATGAGCTCTCTTTCAACAGGATTATAAAGACAGAAGGTGTGACTCACTCAACACGCCTGAAGGCCTGTTTTTATGTTACATATATTTTTTATTATGACTTATCGCTTTAGCTTTTTATATTCAACATGTAAGATGAGTGTAATATGAACTTGTGAGCCTTGCTGTGTACTCTAGACCAGCGGTTCCCAAGCTTTTTCTTACGGGACCCATGTTTTTACTATTGTAAGCTTTGGTGACCCAACCACACGAGCGCCCGCACGAGACGGAGTCACAAGATGCCCTTCGTTTCCTGCAAAAACTTATTTTAGTTATTTTATTCCTCAATTCGTCTTTGGTCAAATATAGAATAAATGTTTAATGTAGCACTTACAATTTGTTGCGTCTATGCATTTATTAGTTAAATGCTTTGTCTTTTATTCAACATGGGCTATATATATTTAAAACGAAACCCCTTAAAATCAAGAGGGCTCCGCGACCCCCTGTGGATCTTTGGCGACCCATAAGGGGGGTCCCGACCCATAGGTTGGGAACCACTGCTCTAGACGAGTGTGTGTGTGTTATATGTGTGTGTCTGCAGCACGACAGGCTGGGTGTGTTACAAGTGCTATTAGTGTAGGCTTATGGTATATGGCCAATAAGTGTATATTTCAATATGGTCCAGCTGCGTCTTGTCCAGCTAATACCGCTACGCCCATTCCTCCTTACTAGACCGCCCTCACAGTTACGCCCCTTTGGCTGTTCAAGTTTCTGAAGTCAGTGACATGCTGCCGAATGACAACACTTGTAAGCGCCGCGTGGGACTTATTAAAACGACTGGATGGATTTCGCTGGATGGATTTCGCTGCAGCGATCACTCAACTGTCGGTAAGATTTCGAATAAAATGCATGAATATACATAACGGTTACTTTACGAGTTGACTTAGTCGGAGTGCGAACAGAAAGTCGAGGGGGTGTCATATTTGTTCAACCTGGTGTTCAACGTAATTTCAATTCTTGACCAGTGCATGTAAAGAAATTGTAAATAAAACCGACTTGATGTAGTAGTGCTAAAAATAAACCTTTATATTTTCTCTTAGTTAACTTCTCAAAATATATGGGCTAATGTAGATACCACTTGGGATGGGTTTATCGTTACCTATTGTTTCTGATGGGGCGTTAATTGGTGTGGCACCCGGAACTCTCTTCCTCACTTCGGGGAGATTGGCAAGGGGTAAGCTGTGTTTTTTTCCTCCGTGTCACAAACTATTTAATGATGTTTCTGTACTTTAATTTCTCTGCTACTTTACTGATCTTTGATGGGAAGATATTCTGTTACGTTTGTGTTGATATTTTCGTTGTAATTTTCGCTCAAAGTATGTACATTAGCGCCATTAATGTCCGCGATCGTTATGAAGTTAACAGGTGCTAACGAGCAGATTGGGAAGTAAATAAATGCTACTGGATCGAGGCCCCTCGTCATCTCTCCTGCCTCTTCAATCATCCAAAGACTGTTTAGTCTGTTATTTTAATGTAATGGTCGGTTCATGTCCGTTGCATTGACTTGACTTGTCATTGGGTCTGATTTTAAATGTGCCATATAGTTCAATGTGGGAGCAGGTTCACACACTAAATAAGACACTAAGGTCAAGCACAAGCAGATTTTTTGTTTTATTTTCTCAGAACAGAGTAGAGCAGATGCTTCAGGTTGCTGCCATCAGAGAGCAGTGACATTGACCTCAGTGTCTTTATTTAGTGTACTCCCACATTGAACTCTACTTTTTGGGTCCACGCACCTACTTATTTCTAAACATCTAGAGTGCAACAATACCCATGCCTCCTAATGTGCCATATAACCTGTATCTCGCCTATTGTGTGTGTGTGTGTGTGTGTGTGTGTGTGTGTGTGTGTGTGTGTGTGTGTGTGTGTGTGTGTGTGTGTGTGTGTGTGTGTGTGTTGGTGTGTGTGTGTGTGAGTGTTCGTGAATGTGTTCACGCAGATATAAGAAGTTGGGGTTGGGGTTGATGATCCACATGATGGTGATGGACCAGGACAGCTCTGGACCTCCTGACTGGCAGCTCCATCCTCAACCTACCTTCCTGTCCTTCACACATGTGCAGGTAAGGCCAATTTTTAAAAACTCACTGCATTGTCTGAGGCAAAAGTAGGAGAAAAGGAGTGAGTGAGTGAGTGAGTGAGTGAGAACCCGGCCATTACATGTGATGTGACCCTTAAAGGGCGTGTGTGTGTCCTAGAACCAAGACAGTGGCAGTGTGTGTCTGTCTGTCTTTGGTTGAGAGGATATTTTTAAGATACTACCTTGTTGTGTTAACATTATTTTGCTATTTCTGACAGGCAGAGGCAGTTTTCTGAAGGATGGTTAATGTCAGTATCAACATGTTGTGATGGAGGCTTCCACCTGAGCTGAACACAGAAACTTGCACACAGTGGTGAGTAAAACACTGAATCTGTTTTGTTCTGCACTAGACCAATAAGTATTTCATACAGTAATTCCTTTCTGTGCTGTGTTTATTTATTGGAAAAAAATGTGGATAGAGGATAATACAAAACACTGGCACTGTAGTGATCCCTGCACAGGCCAGAAGCTGTGTATCTCTTCAGCCTGGTGTTCTGCATTAAAATGATGGGTGTGATTTTTATGTAGTGTATTCTATGTATCCCTCTCGTGTGTGTGTGTGTGTGTGTGTGTGTGTGTGTGTGTGTGTGTGTGTGTGTGTGTGTGTGTGTGTGTGTGTGTGTGTGTGTGTGTGTGTGTGTGTGTGTGTGTGTGTGTGTGTGTGTGTGTTTGTGTGCATGCGTGCAGATGGAAGCAGTCGTTCGTGTTCAGCATTGATATGCCAGTAATGGGTTTGATGAGCCACAGCGTGGTGATGGGCAATCAGCATCAGGACCAGGGCCGCTCACGAGGAGAACCTCCTGCCCTGCCTCTTCATCCTCAACCTCCAATCTTCCTGCTCTTCACACATGTGCAGGTGATGACAACCTCTAAAATGCACACTTGACTTGAGGCAAAGGGGGGAGAATAGGCGTGCATGCATGCACGTGCACCAAACTTTAAGACAGTAGCAGTGTGTGGGGGGGGGGGCATGTGCACAAGCATATGCACGTGCTCATGTCATGTCCTTCTGTAGCAGAGGCGATTCCTCTTTGAGTACAAGGGAGGCGCCGCCTCCTGTCCAAAATCACGGAGAAATAGTATGTAAACTAATGCTTTACACGACTTAATATCATTGCTATTTCAGACCCAGCTCCATAGATGCATGTGCTCAACTTAGAGATTAAACCAATCTGTAATAAGATCCCGAAGCTCGCACAAGTTTTTTTCCGCTCATGACAACGCAAGCGAGTCGAGTCTCAATGGACTTCAATGGCATGTGGGATTGTGCGCTTTTTCAATGGCAAAATGCTAAACGGTCATTGGCTATTGCCGTGAAATTTTTTTAATTTTGAGACTGAGCCTCACTGGGAGTGAATGGAGAAGAGAGAGGAGGGGGGAGGGACCGGAGGCTGGAGCTCCGACTTGTGATTGGGTGAACCCCGTGTCAGTAGGCTACAGTAGTTGATTTCATTTCGAAATGCGGATATGTTATTAATTTGACTGAGAAGTTTCGTCGTGATAACCAGTGGGGAAGCTATTCATTGCGTTGTACTCCAGTTTTGTGTACATATTCTTGTAAACCTAGTGCTGCGAATAAAGTCTTAATAGTGGCACGTCCTTATCCTTTTTAATCTCCCAATTCAAAAGTTGAGGTTGCCTACTTTTCGTTATTGCTAGCTTGCAAGAAAGCTAGAGAGCTATGCAAAATGAAATGCCAAGCATTGTGGATTAAATTCTGGCGAATTCCAGTCGTCCTTATGAGGAGAAAATGAATATCAAGGAGCAGAGCAGAGCACTGCCTAATATTGACTTGGTGAAAAAGGTAGGGAAGAACAAACTTTTCTTTTGAGCTTTCGTGGTGTCTGGTTAACTGCCAAGTCCCGTGAGTGGCGAATCCTTTCCTACTGTGCTGTTAAGCCGTGCACCCAGTAATGAACAAAGACAACGAAGGCAAACTCAATCACATCATTATGTGGCGGAGGTAGGCCTAATGAATAATAATAATAATAACATTTCCCTATGAATAGGCTACAAGGGGGATAATGATTAATGATTAACAAATTTGTTTCAACAAGAGTCTTTCAGTGTGTGAGGGCAGGCCATATGTGAAAGGACCAATAAGGTGTGTGTCAAAATTGACCCCCCCCCCCTCCTTTTTTTTTTTTTGCGTTCTGGACATATTGTAATTGAACAGCCTCCCCTGTTTGACAGACTACCAGCCGCCACTGTTCTGTAGGTAGATAGGGGTTGGTTGTTTTTGTCTTAATTGTCATTCATAACATTAACATGCCTTTTTTTGACAGGCACAGAGCCAGTTTTCAGAGGGAGGGCTGATGACACCAGCAACTTCGGATCTGAACCTGATCAACCCAGCACCAACCACTGTGCCGCTCCTCCTCTGCCAACTGCACCACATGGCTCCACCATCTCAAAAAGGCACAGACACTACTCCCACTTCCTGTGAAGGATGAGAGAAGAGCCGACCTCCCCACAACGGCACTCACCACCTTCTACAGGGGTGTCATTGAGAGCATCCTGACCAGCAGCCTCTCTGTCTGGCATGGCAGCCGTCAAGCTGAAGACTAGAAGGCAGTACAGAGAGTGGTGAGGACAGCAGAAAAGCTCACAAGATCACCCCTACCTGTTCTCCCTACTACCATCAGGGAAGCGCTAGCCCAGCATGCGGTGCTGCAAAAGCACACTGGGAAACGACTTCTTTCCACAAGCCATCAGACTCCTCAACGCACTGAAGAAAACCACATGAATAACCAAGGACACGGGAGAATATTCCATGAACACTTCTTTCACCATGCCACTTACACTTAACTCATTGCACCTTGTATACAGCATCTTCACCTGTATGAACTTCTCCTGCCGTGTGTGTGTGTGTGTCCACTGTGTTTGTGTATTTATTGTCCATCAGTATGTTAATCTTATTATTGCACACTGTTTGGGTGTCTGTATTTATAGTATGTATCAGTCTATATTTAATGCCAATGCCTTATTTTTAGTTATTAGTTAAATGCACATTGGAGACTGGTCAAACACAATTTCAAACTTTGTGTTAACCCTCTTGTTGACCGTTCACACTTCATAGTGTAAAAGTAAACAGAAATAAATTCACATTTCATTCCTGTCTCGTTCACTTCTTTCAGCAATGTATGTGGTCTACATGCAGGGAAGCTGACAGGGGGGACAAATGGGTCCGTTGACCTGGGCCCAGTGAGACGAGGGGTCCAGGAATGGGTCCTCATTACATTGTATGTAGTCTATGTATTGAGTGGGGGGCCCTTTCAGATGACTTTGTCCTGGGCAAAGCCAAAGCTGTCAGCGGCCCTGATTACAATGTATGTATACACAAACACTGGTTATGATGGTAGGAAATTTTTTCTCTGTTTTCTGATGGCCTTTGAATTAAGACAGGCCAATCTGGAACCTCTCCTGGATAAAGAGGTAAGCTTCAATGGTGTGGTCACTCCTAAATCATAGACAGACATGGAGTATGGTAGGCCTATGGTAATGAAGAAATCGTTTTCTCCAATAAAACAAACAAATAGCCTATTGCTATTTTAAATACTATTTCATATTTTTTCATTAATATCTGAAGAGTTCAGATGCAAAACCCCCTAACTCCATTTCTGAAGACCTGCACTTCTATATTTTTAGAGAACCCAGTTGTTGGTTTGGTTTACATTCATGTAGGCCTACTTGATAATACATATAAATAGTTATATTACATAGATCAAATAAAAAAGTATGCAATTTTGATAGCTTTGTATTAAATATTAATGAATTAAGATTATTTTCTGAAAAGGCACTTAGGGGGTTTTGCATCTGAACCCTTCATCTGCTCTTTTCAAGCTGGCCACATAACTGTGGTGAGGTGACACTCATTAGGCCTACTTCAAAAAGTCGGGAATGTGTTGCTGATGTACATCGTACAACTTTTCTAAGTAGCCTATCATGTCTTACCAAGTGAACAACCTCGCCTAAAAGGGTTTTTTAATTATTATTTGTCGGGGTGTGTTAATATCCTGGAAAGGATAAATCTGTGGTTTAATCATATAGCCTACCCAGTGTTAACAGTGACCTCGATACACACAGCTAGGTGAGGTAATGCCAACGCATTGACAGTATATATTTAGGCAATATATACAGTATTTACTGTCAATGTGTCAACGTTGTGTTGAAATCAAAGCATTTTGGCGACCTGATACGTTATGACAAATCTGTGCATAGCGACACGAGTTCTAAACAGTAGGCTACAATGTCCGAGGTAGGGGAAGACAAAGCAAAATACATATTGGGATTAGAAAACGTGTGATTTATCTCACTTTCTTACATAAATTGTTGAGAATATTATGTCAGTGGAATGTTCAGTGAAACGTTTCTCTGGAAGATAACAATTTGCACGGGATATCTTTGAAAACATGGAGCCTTCATCCGGAAATGGCCTTGAAAATGACATCATGCAGTATCCCTTCACGATTGGCCAATACGGCAAATGCCGGGAACGCCCATGGGCGTACTTGAAATTAGGGGTGGAACTGTTTTACTGCAGCTGGACCCTTCTCGTATATTTGGGCAGCAAAAAAAATGCCCTTAGATCTGTAGCATAGTAGTGAATTTACTGTATTTAATATGGGTGAGTGAGTGAGTGAGTGAGTGAGTGAGTGAGTGAGTGAGTGAGTGAGTGAGTGAGTGAGTGAGTGAGTGAGTGAGTGAGTGAGTGAGTGAGTGAGTGAGTGAGTGAGTGAGTGAGTGAGTGAGTGAGTGAGTGAGCGAGCGAGCGAGCGAGCGAGCGAGTGAGTGAGTGAGTGAGCAAGCTTACTATGCCTGGGAAATGATTGTGTATCCAGTGTCTGTGTCTGTGGCTGTCTGTGCTGCTTGCATATTGCAGTGACATGAACAGGTAGAGACATGATTCGAGCATCTTTAGGCAAAGAGGCTGTGCCTGTGTGTGTGTGTGTGTGTGTGTGTGTGTGTGTGTGTGTGTGTGTGTGTGTGTGTGTGTGTGTGTGTGTGTGTGTGTGTGTGTGTGTGTGTGTGTTTGTCTGTGTGTGTGTGTGTGTGTGTGTGTGTGTGTGTGTGCGTGTGTGCGTGCACGTGTATGCCTGCGTGTGTGTATGTACAGTGTAGGCGTTATTACCCCTAAAGTTTAATTCATTTCCCTTCATTTTACGAATGGCCACCATTTTGTAAAATAAGGACACCATTTTCTATACTGTACCTGATCAAATTACATACGGCTCAGCCCCGCCCCGTATGTATAAAGCCAGGTACAGGTATGCTATCACTTCTCTTACCCGAAGCCCGACTTACTCCATCGAGATGTGAGAAGTGCCGGGACACGTCTCCTTGGAGAGACGTCTATTTTAGAAATTATTGAAACTGTAAGTTATCTTGGCCAGGTTAACACTACAGTCGATATTTCTTCCTTCAACCGGTTTTTCGTTTGTATTGCATTTGACTTTTGCGGACACTGCTAGGAGAGCAGTGAGTCAGGACCCACGAGGAACCCACGCGTGCAGGATAACTTTTGTACGGACAATTGTTAATCTTTTTTTTTACTGGTGCCGAAATCAAGAACCTCGCCTAGAGTCCACGGAGACTCGGCTGAGCCTGATTGTCTGTTCCCCAAGAGAGTGGACAGCCGGTACAGTTACTACGCGTGGAGCGGACCTGCGTGCACCCCTTTCCCACTGAACCTTCGCAGGACGGCACCGCAAAGACAATCGGACTACACAACGAAATACCCTTTTCCTTTTCCCTGTTCAACGAAGCAAGACCTTTTGGACATATCACAGCCTCGCGTCGGAACCGCGTGGTATCGCTCGGACCCCAGACAGTAGCCTACCCGAGCAGCTTGGAGAACAAAGGAACTCGCGCGCACAGCGACGCGCACACCCACTTCGCCCGAGAGATCAAAGGAATTCTCTCTCTCCCTACCAAGGATAACGAGTAAGCACTGAGTTTGGGCAAAGATACGCAGTTAGAACTGTTACATAGCTTTGAGGAGTTGTGTTTAAATATCCACACTTGTAGAGTGTGATATATTTTATTTTGGGTTATTTTGTTCTATCTGTTCTTTCTTTTCTTTCTCTCTTTCTCCCCTCTCATCACCACAGATAGCCACACGCTATTCTTAGTTTACATTAGTTGCAATATTGCCATAGGCCATACTTGCACCCACATGTAAATTACCCACTCACAGAGATACACGTACCAGTGTTTTAACCCATTGAGTTATCGAGTCGAGGACGTAAGCTATTGTCGGAAAAGAGCGCCAAGCGCTCCCTTTTCCTCCCCCCACACATACTGTAAAGCCTTTAGACAAAGGACAGTATTCTCTGATTAGCTTGAATTCTATCTTGAAGATAAGTTCCCGCTTTATCAGCCGAAAGCTTAACGCCCCTCCTCATGTCTCATATTTCGGTCCTGCGCGCTGCGCAGAATCATTTGAATCATAGTTCATAGAACATACATCTCTCACTCTCTCTCTCCGCCCACCGCTCGGCACACGCGGTGCCAGAGATGCGCGGCTCCATGGAGCGCGCGCCTCCCCCTTTTCTCTCTCTCTTTCTCTCTCTCGCATAGCGCACACACACACACACACACACACACAGAGCGCATCCTCTCATACCCCGTGTATATATTGTATATTTTACCTAAGTTCTTATGCCCTGCAAGTCACATTGGCTGTATCAGTGTTATGACCGGATGATGCTTTTACAATAAATGTACATTGTGGTGAACTGTGTTTGTCTTATTTGAACAATTTCTACGAAGTCAACCAGAAAAGAATTCACACAAAACCTTCAGATTATTAGTCAATAATGGTCATGATTTTATGAGACGGTCATGAACCGTGTTTTATGCAATCATTAATTAGACGATTCCATAAGTACACACCTACACATTATTGATACCCAACGTGAAGAGTTTAACACACTCTTCAGGCATCCTTTCTTATACTCTTATTCCTCACATATAGTAATAACACATTACATATTTGGAACCGTATAAGAATTGTATACTTATTAATGTAATTATAATTACATCACTGTACTTCCCTTACATTTAACGTCGTACCCATTAATTGTAGTTGACCCTACATATTTTGGTGCCCGTGTGTGAGGAAGAATAGTCCCCGTATCCAATAAATGTAGTTTTACCTACATATTTTGGTGCCCTTGCGTGAGGAAGAATATTCCTCACGTCCAATTAATGTGGGATTACCCCTACAGTAGAATGGTGAGTATGACCTGGGTGTGGCGTCTGTTTGTGTAGGTTGCTGTGTACATTGACAGGCATGTGCTGCCATAACACTACAGCTGTGTGCCCCTATTAAAGGGTAGGGCTTTTTGAAAGAGAAATAATATGCCTTGCGAGCACAATTATCAGGTGTGGTAAACTAGACTGACAAACCTACCAGTGATACCTTACAGTTTTTGATTCACCCAACTACAAACACGCACGCATGCATATACGCATGCACACACATACGCACAAACACATGCGCGCCTGCATATACGCATGCATGCAGACATGCACACACACAAACACACATATACACACACAGTATACAGTACAAAGCACACAGGTGCATTGCTTCAAAACATTGCTGTGTATTCATCTTGGAAAGGAACGTGTCATGGAAATATATATTTTAAATGTGCACGTTCAAACTCATTTTCAATGTTTCAATGATATTTTTTATGTTTTTTCTACATTTCACACTGGGTGATACTCACAAACACATGATTTTTCTGGAAAACAACTGTGGTGTTGTTCAGCCCTCTTTTTCTTAGAAGTTTTCTTAGGAGTTTGCCCTGAATATAACCATGAAATCAAAGGTGTGGTCACTGACACACGCACGCACGCGCGTACGCACACACGCACGCACGCACGCACGCACACACGCACGCACGCACGCACGCACGCACGCACGCACACACACACACACACACACACACACACACACACACACACACACACAGAGCTGAATCTCCAAGCTGAGCGGAGGAGTTCAGAGGTTGTCAGCGAAGTGCAGGCATGAATCAATATACGCTGTATTCATGAATAAAACTACCGTAAAATAACTATGGCTAGGCTGCCGCGGAGAGCCATGAAACACAGCAGACAGGGGTGTGTTGAGGGCATTGGTCAAGCTGATGCAAAACTACTATGGCTATGGCTAAGCTGCTGCAGAGACAGCTAACAGAAACAGCAGTCCTGGATGTATTGACGGCATCGGTCAAGCTGGTGCAAAAATATTACGGCTATGGCAAGATTGGTACAAAGACAGATATCTGAAACAGAAGTCATGGGTGGACTGAGACCACTGGCCAAGGCCTGCAAATTCACTGCAGAATGTGCATCCAAAAAATCTCAAAAGTAGAGCATTGTTTTGTTTTTTTCAGAATACAAAGAGATAGGCTGATAGTCCTCTGATACAGTGCCCTCCATAATTATTGGCACCCCTGGTTGAGATGTGTTTTTTAGCTTCCAATTATTTTTTTTTTCTAAATAATATGGGACCTTAATGGAAAAAAAGAGAAAAATCCAACCTTCAATACAAGTGCATTTATTCAGTGGGGAAAAAATCCCACATAAAGAAATAATTATTTGACATCAAATAATGTGTGTCACAATTATTAGCACCCCTGGTGTTAATATTTTGTACAACCCCCTTTTGCCAACAAAACAGCACCTAATCTTCTCCTATAATGCTTCACAAGTTGGGAAAAGACAGAAAGAGGGATCTTCAGCCATTCCTCTTTGCAGAATCTCTCTAAATCATCCAGAGACCTGGGTCCTCTCCTCTGTACTCTCCTCTTCAG
>NW_026945686.1:25000-39240 GCF_034702125.1 Engraulis encrasicolus
TGTGTGTGTGTGTGTGTGTGCGTGTGTGTGCTTGTGTGTGCTTGTGTGTATGTGTGTGAGTGTGTCTGCATACACGTGTGTAAGTGTGTCTGCGTGCATGTGTGTGTGTGTGTCTGTAAGATTGAAGAGCTGTGTTTCCCCTGTGGCCTTAAGTTAATGTCAGATGTGTGGAATTAAAATGCACATCATGGGAATGGGTTCTTCTGTGTGTGTGTGTGTGTGTGTGTGTGTGTGTGTGTGTGTGTGTGTGTGTGTGTGTGTGTGTGTGTGTGTGTGTGTGTGTGTGTGTGTGTGTGTGTGTGTGTGTGTGTGTGTACATGTGTGTTGGGGTAGGGGATGCCCAAAGGGAGAGACATTAAGAGCTATGAATAAACGCTTAAAGTAAAAAGATTGGAATAAACATCAATACACAAACAATAAAACCCATGCACATTTGCATGCACACATACACACATGCACGCATACACACGGGTACACAACCGCAAATACACAACCATAGACAAAATCATACATCTAGTAATGTTCTTGAGGCAAGAATTTAATGACAATAAAAGCTTTGCAGTAAGACAGTTCTGATTCCTTTCTGTGTCTATAGAATCTAAACCAGTAAACCAGACAGTGTTGTACCCTAAAAAACGTGCACCCCCAAACCAGGGGTACATTTCTCGAAAGCGTAGTTGTTAGCAAGTTAGCAACTTGGGTAGTTGCCAATGTGGAATTGCATTGAAAACAACAAGGTAGCTACAAGGCATCTACGTGTATAGTTTCGAGAAAGGCACCCCAGACAGTGTTGTACCCTTAACCCTATTCAGACTGGGCTTTTTTGGCATTCCTAGGCCTGGGGGCTCATTTGACCCTCTCCCCCCTTCTCATAACTCATGAACGGAATACAGTATGACCACGAAACTTGGGGGAGATGATCTACATATGGACATCTATGAATGACATCATTTTTGTGTAATTATCTGGTATTATGACGTCATTATGACATCATTATCTTATTATGCCCAAAATCTCGTCATAATGTATTTTCCATCAAATTTAGGTAATGCACTTAAATTTTAATGATTTTATGCTTCAACCCACTAAAATGCTCACAAAGTTGTCTGGTGCTAATGAAAATAACAAAAAAAAATTGAAAATATATGGCGTCATAGATATGGTAAAGTGATTTTTGGTCAGATATACCTGTCAGAAAGCCGTTGCCATGGCAACAGCAAAAATGCTAAACCTAATCTTTCGGTACTTAACTGTAGCCAACTAAATGTTAGGAAAAGTCACAAAGTTTCATAGTCAGAGCTTAACTCGTTATACAATTATACAACATTAAAGTTGGTGCGGGCACGTTTAGCCCCGCCCCAGTCTGGATAGGGTTAAAATGTACACCCCCAAACCCAGGGAGTGTTGTAACCTAAAAGGAGTGGTATGTCTTCAAGGATTCCTCTGGAGTGCTACGCAGCAGGTCTCCACTGGGGTGTAAAATACCTGGAAAGAACAGTCAACACTGAGGAAATACAGGCCGTCTGACAGCCTTGGTGTGTGTGTGTGTGTGTGTGTGTGTGTGTGTGTGTGTGTGTGTGTGTGTGTGTGTGTGTGTGTGTGTGTGTGTGTGTGTGTGTGTGTGTGTGTGTGTTGTGTGTGTGTGTGTGTGTGTGTGTGTGTGTGTGTGTGTGTGTGTGTGCACGCAATGTGCATGCCTGCGTACGTGTGTGCTTGCCTGTGTGCACGTGTCTGTATTTAACATTGTGCTTGTGTCTGGGGTTTTCTTGGTAACTGGCTGACCTCGGGTCATTGGCTTGTAGGGCGGACATGTGTTAGTGTGTGTGTGTGTGTGTGTGTGTGTGCGTGCGTGCGTGCGTGCGTGCGTGCGTGCGTGCGTGCGTGCGTGCGCGCGTGTGTGTGGCTTATGGGGTGGCCATGTCAGCAGCAGCAGATTTGCTACTTTGAGACCGAATCAGCATTCTCCACATCGCTCTGTTTCTCTTTTTTCCCCCTTTTCCCCCTTTTCCTCTCCTCTCTTGTCCTACCCAAGACCTCTTCCTTCTCTTCTCTCCTCTCATCTCCTCTTCTCTCGTCTTCTGCCAGACCTCTCTCTCCCTCTTTCCTCTCCTCCTCAACCAGATCACTTTCCCTCTTTACTATGTTTTCCTCTCTTCTCTTAGAACTGAACTCTGTCTTTTGATTTCTTCTTTTCCTCTCCTCTCCTCTCCTCTCCTCTGACCTCCACTCCACTTTCTTATCCTCTCCTCCCATTTAATCATCTGCTTCATTTTCCTCCTTTCCTTCCCCCTCCTCTCCTCCCCTACTCTCTCTCCCTCCAACTACCTCTCCCCTTCCTGGAGTCCTCTCTTTCTCAAATCTCTCTTTCTCTTCCATCTCTCTTCCTCCCTCCTTTTCCCCCTCACTCTTTCCCCTCCTCCCCACTCAGTGGAAATTTATGCAGCGCTAAATTTATTTTAGCAGCGCTAAAAATCAGCAACAGTATGAGTAACTGCATAAACAAACCCAGGCACATACTGCCAGACTTTTCCAGGAACAAAAGCATACTTAGCCCAATCTCTCTCTCACTCTCTCTCTCTCTCTCTCTCTCTCTCTCTCTCTCTCTCTCTCTCTCTCTCTCTCTCTCTCTCTCTCTCTCTCTCTCTCTCTCTCTCTCTCTCTCTCTCTCTCTCTCTCTCTCTCTCTCTCTCTCTCTCTTTTCTTTTTCCACAGCAGTCGGTTTCCCAAGAGTACTGACTGTGCACACTGAGAAACACATTGAGTCATCACCCTCACTTAAATCCACATTCTGGTGTGTTCTTATTGTTCTATTGAGCCACTGCTCTTCCATTCTAGAATTATTCGTATTGTTCTATTCTGCAGTAGTTCTCATTGTCTCCAGGAGCATTCTGACTTCTTAATTCCAGTGCTGGGGATGGAGTCATTTGAAGTCAAACAAATGGTGGATAACAAGCTAGCGTGATAGGGGCAGGAAAACAAGCATTCACATATAAACACACAAACCATTACTACTTTTCCCAATGTGCGCGTGTGTATGTGTGTAAGTGTGTGCTGTGCACCCAAAGCGCGTTTGTGAGTTACTGCACTAGTTTAGTGTTGATAGGGATGCAATAAGAGTGTCAGAATCACAGGTCTCCATCTGCCTATGCCTCTCTCTCTCTCTCTCTCTCTGTCTCTGTCTTTTTCTCTCTCTCTCTCTCTCTCTCTCTCTCTCTCTCTCTCTCTCTCTCTCTCTCTCTCTCTCTCTCTCTCTCTCTCTCTCTCTCTCTCTCTCTCTCTCGCTGTGCTCCCTTTCATTCACTGCATTTCTTTGTATTGCACTCGGTGTCTGTGTTCGTGTCTGTCTCTTCGTTCGCCTCCATCGTGCATTCTCTCACACACGCCGGCTGTCACTCAGTCTCATTTTGATAGCACAGCAGTCAAAGAGGCCTCTTCACCACGACCGAGATAAATACCTCGAAAAAATATGTCAGCGCTGCGCCGCTGAATTATAATATTTCCAGAGCAGATATTTAACATTTGGAAAGCAAACAAGGAGCCTCCAAATTCTGACAACGGGGTGTTCTCATCTTCCTTCTCTCTGACATATCTGCCTCTTTCTCTTCTTTCTCTTTTTCCTCTTTCTCTTCTTTCTCTCTCTCTCTCTCTCTCTCACACACACACACACACACACACACACACACACACACACACACACACACACACACACACACACACACACACACACCACACACACACACACACACACACACACACACACACACGCTGGCGCACACACATGTTTTAACACACAAAAGAATACACAGACACACACAAACATACAGTACACACCTCCATCAAACGCACGCACACAAATAGCCTACATTAGGTAAAAAAGGTGAAGGAGAGAGGGAAAGGAAAAGGTTTGCCAGAGGAAAAAGGAAGATACTGGGCGGAGCTCCAAGCCTTCACTCAATAATGTGGCATCGAGAGAGGAACACATACTGAAACCAGCTTTTTTAATAGGGGGGGGGGTTTTTTTTTAAAAAGGGGTTTTTCCCAAAAAGGTTTTTTTGGTTTGAAGTTGTGTTGTGGGTGGAAAAGGTAGAATAAGGTTTTTGGCCTTTTTGTTTGTTTTTTTTTTTTTTTTTTTTTTTTTTTTTTTTTTTTTTTTTTTTTTTTTTGTGGGGTTTTTTTCCCTGCTTTTTTGATGACCCCTGCTGTTTTGGTTGTTCTGCCCCACCTTTTTTTCCCCCACCCGCACCATTTCAAGGACACCCACAAAACCTTCACCACCGACCGAATAAACCCAAAAAAACCCCCCCCAAAAAAAATTTTTTTCAAAACAAAAAAAAAAAAACAAAACCCAAAAAAAGGGGGGGGGCCCCCCTTTTTCCTTAAAAACCCCCCTTTTTTTCCCCCTTTTTCCCCCTTTTTCTTTTTTTTCTTTTCTCTCCCCCCCCACCCCCCAAACCCCCAACCCCCCAAAAAAACACCCCCCCACCACCCCCCCCCCCCCCACCCCCCAAAACCCCACCCCCCCTGTTTTCCCCAAAAATCACGAAAACCTTTAATCCCCCCTCCTTTTTGCCCCCCTTTAAAAAAAAAAAAGGTGAAGGGGAAAGGGAAAGGAAAAGGGCGGGGAAAAAAGGGGTAGGGCAGTAATTCTCAAAATTGGCCGAGGGGAAAACCCTGAATTTAATTCAGAATTAAATTTAAAAACAAACCATTGGGGGCACGGAAAAATTTTAAAAAACCCGGTCTTTTCTTTTTTATAAAAAAAAAACAAAACAAAAAAAAACAAAAATCAAACGGGGGGGCCATGCCAAAAAGGGGTTACCACCCCTCTAAAAAAAGGAAAAAAAGGTTTTGGGTTTTTTTTTTAAAAAGGAAAGGAATTTGTGAAAGGGGAAAAGGCGATTTAAAAGCTTTTAAGGGTTTTGGAAAATTTCAAAACGGGGTGGGGGTTTTTATTGGGGGGGGGGAAAAAAGGGGGTGGGCAGAAGCAGAAAGGGTTTTAAAAAAGGTTGGGGGTTTTTGATGGGGGGGGGGGTAGGGGGGGTTTTGTGTTTTTGTGTGGGGTTGGTCCCCGGGGGGTTGGGGTTTTTTGGGTGGGGGGTGTTGGGGTTGGGGTTTTGTTGGGTTGGGGTTTGGGGGGTTTTTTTGGGGGTTTTGCCCTTGGGGTTCCCCATTTTTTTCTGAACCATAAAATTTGTTCCCCAAAACCTTTGGAAAACCCCCAAAAAAAAACAACACACCAACAAAAAAAAAAACCCCCCAAAAAAAGTGTTTAGAAAGGGGCTGGAAATGTTTTTAAAAAGGGGGGAAAGGGGTAAAGGGCTTCACTTTCCCTTTTGGTTTGGTTCCCCCCAAAACCCTTTCACAAAAAAAACCAACACAAAAACAAACCTTAAAGCAAAACCCACCCACACCACACCACACACAACACCCACACACCCCCACCACCAAAACCCCAAACCCCCCACAGCAAGGGGCTTTAAATTGTTTCAGGGGGGAAAGCAACCCCTTTCGGGGAAAACCCCCCCCCCCCACAACCCCCCCCCAGGAAAACCCAAAAAACCCTCAAAAACCCAACCCAACCACCCCCCACCAACGAAAGAAAACGGATGCAGGGAACCCCCAAAAAGAACCCCCAAAAATTTTTTTTCCAACCCCACCCATCCCCAACACAAAAACACACCAAAAAAAACCCCCCCCAAAAAAAAAACCACCCCCCCCCCAAAAACCCAAAAACCACACCCCCAAAAACCCTACCCCCTTATTTTCCCTTTTCTTTGGGGGAAACCCAAACCACCCCAACAACCCCCAAAAAGGGGGGTTTTTTCCCCAAAGGGGTTTGTTTTTGGGGGGGGCGGGGGCCTCAAAGCAAAACAAAAGTACCCAAAATTTTCAACATACACGAACACAAAAAAACATACAAACAACAAAAAAACCAAAAAAAATTTTTTTGGGGGGTTTTCTTTTTGGGGGGGGGGGGGGTTGTTTTGGGTTTTTTGGGGGCCCTTTTTCCCCCACGGGGAAAAAGGGGGGCGGGGGGGAAGCTTTTCACCCAACCACCACAACCACCACACACACACACCACCCCCACCCCCCCCCCACACAAACCTGTCCCCAAAAACCTGAGGACGGTTGATTTGGGAGGGTTGGTGTGTGGGTGTGGGGGGTTGTTGGGGTGTTTTTGTGTGGGGTTGTGTTTGTTTTTTTGTTGTTTTGTTTTTGGGGGGGGTTTTTTTTCCCCGGGTTGTTTTTGGGGTTTTTGGGGGGGGTTTTTTTTGGGTTTTTTGGGCAGGGAAAGGGGGGGGGGGGGAGGGGGGGAGGGGGGGTGGGGGGAGGGGGGGGGGGGCCCCCCGGGGGTTGCTCTCTCCCAAGGTTTTACCCTTTTTTCGTGGAGGGAATTCCCAGGAAAAAAGGTTTTTTTGGTTGAAAAAGCAAATAACAAAAGACAACAGGGCTCCACCAAACACCACCCCACCCCCAAACCCCCCCACACACCCCCAAACAAACAACCAAACACCACACACCCAACACAACCCCACCAAGGAAGCTACAATTTAGAGGTTTTGCCCCCCCTTTTTGTTTTTTGGCAAAGGGGGGGGGGGGGTTTTGTTTGGGGGTGAGTTTTTTTTTTTTTCCCCAAATTTTTTTTTTTCCCCCCCCCCCTCCTCTTTCCCCTCCCTCCCTCTCCCCCTTTTTTCCGTTTGTTTTTTTTTTCCCCCCCCCCCAAACAAGGGAATAATAACCCTTCACCCCCTTCAAAAATTTATGGAAAAACTTCTTTCAGAAAAATTAAAATTTTAGTTTGGTGCGGCCTCTGGGGGGGGGGGGGTTTTTTTTTGGGGGGGATTTTTTACCGTCGGGCCCCCTTCTAACAATTACACAAAAGAAAGGGGGAAAAAGAAAAAAGGGGAAAAGGGGGGAAAAAAAAACCCAAAATTTAAAAGGGAAAGAAGAGGAAGAAAAGGGGGGGAAAGAAAAAACCAAAGAGGGGGGGGGGGGGGGAAAAAAAAAAAAAAAAAAAATTTTCCCCCCTCATTTCCTTTTGGGGGTTTTTTCTTTTTTCCCCTTTTTTTCCCCAAAACTTCACTGCCTCAAGCCTTTACATTCGGGGCCCAACCCCCCCCTTTCCCTTTTACTTAGTTTTTTCCCTCCCTCTTCTTTTCCTCCCTCTCTCCTCTCTCATTTTTCCTCTCTCTTTTCTCTCTTTTTTCATACCTCCGCTTTTTCACATTCCCCCCTTTTGCTTTTGTCTCGTCACCCCAGAAATTTTTTAAACCCCCCCCTTTTTTTTTCCCCCCCCCCCCTTTTCCCAAAATCTTTTTAGGGCTACTTTTTTAAAAACCCCAACCCCCGCCCCCCTTTTTTTTTTTCCCTTTTTTAAAAAGTTTACCGAAAACCCCCCCTTTTTCCCCCCCAAAAAAAAAAAAACCCCCCCCCCCCCCCCCCCCCCCCCCCCCTCTTTTTGGGCGATTTTCCACCCCCCTAGGCGGGTTTCCCCAAAACATTATTTTTTCGCAACAAAAAAAGAAAAAAACAAAAACAAGAAAAAAAGGTGGGAAGAAGGGGGGAGAGAAAAAAAAGAGGGAAGGAAAAAATTTTTAAAAGGAAGGGGGAGGTGAGGAGGGGGGGGGGAAAAACAAAACAAAAAAAGGGGGGAAAAAAAAAAAAAGGGGGGGAAAAAAAAAAAATTTCCCCATCTTTCCTCTAATTTTTTCTTTTTTTTCCCCTTCCCCCTCACTCAGTGACTAAAGTTTCAAAAACCCCCCAACCCCCTTCCCCCTCCCCTTTTATTTTTCCCCTTTTTCCCTTTTCCTTCTTTTCCCTTTCTCCTTTTTCCCCCCCCCTTTTCTTTCTCTTCTTCTTTCCCCCTTCCTTACCCCTACCTCCCCCCACATTTTCTACCCTTTCACCCCCTCTTTCTTTTTTTTCATTCCTATTTTTTTTTTTGACCCCTTCTTTCCCCTTTTTTCCTTCTTTTACCCCTCCCCTTCTCCCCCATTCTTCTCTCCCCCTTTTCCCCCTCTCTCTCCCCACCTTCCCTTCTTTTTCCCTCTCTCTCTCCCCTTTTTTCCCTCTTCTCTCCCCTCTCCTTCTTTTCCCTTTTTTTCTCATCCTCTTTCTCCCTCCCTCTCTTCCCCTTCCCCTCCCCCTTTTTTTTTTTTCCCCCCCCCCCCCCCCCCCTTTTTTTTTCCCATTTTTTTCCCATTTTCCCCAGGGGGCAGGAGGATAAAAAAAGGGGGAAAAGCCAAGGGGGAAAAAAAAACGAAAGGGGAAAAGGAACAAAACTTACAAGATACTGGAAGTCCCCCGTTTGTTAGAAACACACCCTTGGGAAAACGGGGTTAAAAATTAGGGGAACCCCCCGGTTTTTTTTTAAAAACTGAAATTAAACCCCTTCCAGAAACAAAAAACCAAAAAACAAAAATAACCACCCTTTTACTTCTCCCCCACCCCCCAACGAACCACAACATAAAACACACACCACCCACACCCCCACACCACCCCACAACAACAACAAACCCCAAAAACCAAAACCACCCCCCCAAAAAACCCACACACACACACAAACACACACACAACACAAAAAAATCAGAAAAAACAACTGCGCCCAAAAACCATCATCCAACCAAACAAAAAAAAAAAACAAAAAAAACCCAAACCCCGGCCCACCAACACACATGCATGCACACACCCCCCCCAAAAATCCACACAAAACCTTTGGGAACAGGCACACACCAACAAAAAGTGGGGTGGGGAGAGGAAATCATCTCAGGTTTTGCAGCTTGTCTGTGGGGGAGCCCTGATTGGCCCCAATTCCCTAGCGCCACAATCAAGGCAGAGGTTGTTAGACAAAACCCGGGTTGGGCGAACGGGGAAATAAAAGTGTTTTTTTTGGGGGGGTTTTGTGTGTGTGTGTGTGGTGGTGTGTGTGTGGGGGTTTGTGTGGTTGTTTTGGGGGTTTGTGGGGGTGTGGTGTGTGTGTGTGGTGTGTGGGTGTGTGTTGTTGTGTGGGGGGGGGGGGGGTTTTAAGAAATTTTGTAATTTTAATTTTTAAAAAAGTCGGGAAAGGGTGGAGCTATCAGGCAGATCCAGAAAACAACCACCGGAAAAACCACCACAACAGCCAAAAAGGCGAAACGGGCACGAAACCACACCAAAACCAAAAAAAAAAAATTTATCAATATCCGGGACAATACAAAAGAAAACACAGAAGCAAAAAAAAAAATTTTTTGGGTGACGACAAATAGAGAAGACAGAAAAGATAGAAAATATCAGACAAACCCCAACGACGATCAAAAGACGGGTCCCAAGACCCAAAAGACAGCAAGGCAGCAGGCTGTAAATGTACGAGATTTAAAATCCTATCTCTCTTTGACCCGGCCCCCCCCCTTCTGCACCCCACCCTTTGAAATGGCCCCAAAAACAATCCTCACAAAAAAAAAATAATGATAAAATATTTTTTTTTTAATATTTTATTTTGTTTATCAAAAGTATTATTGTATCATCATAAACTGTCAATCTCATATTTTTTAACCTTTCTTGCATTTTTACAGGGTTTTGAAATTAAAAGGAATACCTGTGGGATTTCAAAAAGAAAAAAATGTGAAGTACTCACTTCTTTTGCAAATCACTTGAAAGATGAACATTTTGTGCTAGAAATTATGGCTATAACAGGGAAGGGGCCAGTAGTACACAGCCCCCATGATTATCCGGCCCTGATCACATTCAGGAAGATAAAATGGCCCCCCGAGAAAAAAGTTTGGGGACCAAGTCTAAACTTTTAAAACATGTTAATGCTTTTTTTGAAGTGTGTAAAACACAGAACTCTCTAGAGGCTCCTTTTTACCCTTTTTAGCTGACTATATGGCACACAAGGGTTTAAAACAAACACCCCCGCCGCACCAGGCCGCTACAAGCAAAAAGTAAACAGCAGTACGCATGCACACACAACCACACACCAAACCAGCACGGCGGACACAGAGGACGCACGCTGGACGAAGCCCTGGGCAGAGCACGCACCCTAACACACAACCCAACCAAACCCCAACACACAAACACACACACACACACAACCCACACACACACACACACACACACACCAAACAAACCCACAACCCACCCCCAACACCCCCACACACACAAACACCAACACAAACAAAGGGGCCAAACCCAGGAAACGCCCTTTGGACCCCCACGGGAAAAAAACAACACACCCCACACAACAACAAAACCCCAAACCCACCCAAAAAAAACCCCAAAAAAAACAACCCCGGAAACCCCCAAAAAGGGCCCCCGGCCCCCCCAAAAAACCCCACAACCCCCAACACAACACACACACACACACACACACCCAAAAAAAACCCCCCCACAGACACACAAAACACCCACCCACACACACAAAACACCCACCCACACACACAAAACACACACCCACACACCCCACACACACCACACACACAACCCAAACCAAACAACCAAAAACCGACAGAGCAATAAAAAGAGCAAATAGCCGTCTATTAGGTTTGAGCCCCCGGCTTGACTTCACTTACACACATGAGAAGCACACCCGATCACACAACTCAACAAAAACACACACACCCACAAACACGCACACACACACACACAAGCAGGTCCCCCCATACGTCCCCACACACGCACCAAAAAAAAACCCCCCCACACTTATTGGTCTCTACTGAAAAGTCCCTATTTATCTTTTCGTGCTGTAAATGGCCGTGTAGGGGAGCACAAAAGGCTGCCCTGCCCCCTTTCCCCCCCCCCCCCCCCCAAAAAAACCCAAACCCCACACCAAAAAAAACCACACCACCCCAAAAAAAAAACCAATAAAAAAACCCCCAAAAAAACAAAGAAAAATTAAATAAAAAATAACGGGAAAAAGAGAGGGCAGAGGTGAGAAAAACAGGGAGAGGGGAAAAAAGAGAGAGGAGGAGAGAGAAAGGGAGAAGGAGGGAGAGAGAGAGAGAGAAGGGGAGAAGCTAAAAGAAAAAAGATAAATTTTCAGTTAACAGACAAGACGTTTTTTTTTTGGAAATCCTGAGCACAAGAGAAGCCATCCCGCGGGGGCACACACCCCCAAACAGCACTCACGCACAAAAACCCCCAGGGACATAACAAACCCCGAGTTTCCGTATATATTTGGGCTCAGTAACTCATGGCGCCCGAGAATACAGCTTTTGGCCCCTGACACACTTGCACATTTGACCAAGAGCCATAATTTGTCTCTCCCTGTTTGTGTGTGTGTGTGTGTGTGTGTGGGTGTTGTGTGGTGGTGTTTTTGGGGGTGTGTGGTGGTGTGTGGTGGTGTTTTGGTGGTGGGGGTTGCGTGCGGGTGTGTCATGGTACAATGGCTCAGAAAAGCACCCAATGAACCCCAAAGGCATCACCCAAATGCTTCTCCTTCTCTTTTTGTTGTCACATTATGAATTCTAAAACACAAGTTCTCCCCCTTACAAACCCCCACAAAAACACCCCACCGGGACCCAGCAAGCAACACCCACACACCATGCCGCACCCGACACACACTGGTCTGTTTGTTCAGCAAAAGCCCCGGCGGGGGGGACGTGAACCCCCCTTTTTTCCAAAATAAAAAACCGGTGAAAAAAGGCAACAGGGCAACAAAGCAAAAATCGCATTCTCTCCTCTCTTTCTCTCCTCTCTCTCTTTCTCTTCTCCTCTCTCTCTCCTCTCTCGCCACCCTATCTCTCTCTTGCGCACTCTCTCTTTCTCTCTCTCTCTCGCATGCACTATTCTTTCTTGCGTCTTCTCTCTTGCGCGCTCCCTCTCTCTCTTCCCCTCCTCCTCTCTCTCTCTCTCTCCTAATGCACCAGGGCCCCTCCTGCAAATCTAAAAGCTTGAGTGGGGCAAAAGGAAATAAATAAAAAAACATCTTTTCTCGAAGGACCCCCGCCCCCCCAACCCCAACCCCCACACACACCACGCACGCACACACACACACGCACGGGCACACACACACACACACACCAAACCCCCACACACGCACACACACACCACACAAAAATTCCCCCCTCACACCCCCTCCCTCACCCAAATTCTATACCCCTCCTCCCTCTCTCTATCCTCTCTTCATGCCCCGCACTGGCCGCGACCCCCCCGCACCCCCCAAAAAAATAGGGCCAGGACTTTTTTGCCATTTGTTGTTGTTGAAAGGGGGTTTGGGGGGCGTTTTGGGGGAGGGTTTTACTCTGTGTGCACTTGAAAAGCGCCAAAATTGATTTCCAGCAATAAAAGCACAAAGCACAGGACAAAAGACGGAGGGTCCAGAAAGGAGGAATGGGAGCAGAAAAAAAGGATACATGGACAAAGCAGGAAAGGGAAAAAAAAAGTGATAGATGGGAAAAGAGAAAGGAAGACGTGGTGGGGAGGGAGAAGGGGGGTACTAGCTTGCCTCAGGTCGGAATCTGGGGGGGGAAGGGGGATTGTTTTGGTGGCAAATCGTGTTGTCTTTGAAGGGGTCTGATCTGGGTTGGTGAAGAGAGCGGTGAGTTGGTGTAGGTAGTGCAAAAAGGGGGTCCGTGTACTGTGATGTAGTGTAGGTTTTGAGTGTTGTTGTAGGTAGTGTTTGTTTCAGTGGGTTAGTTGTTTTAGTGTAGTGAGTGCAGTGCAGTGTGTAGTGAGTGTAGTGTAGTGTATGTATTATGTTGTGTGTGTGTGTGTGTGTGTTGTGTGTGGTGTGTGGTGTGTGTGTGTGTGTGTGTGTGTGTGTGTGTGTGTGTGTGTGTGTGTGTGTGTGTGTTGTGTTGTGTGTGTGTGTTGTGTGTGTGTGCAAAAATAAATGAGAATTCATAACCTTCCAGTGCCAGTTTGCCATACCGGGACAAAAAAATGCTTTGCTGCTTTTCTCCTCCCCAAGAGGAAGTGGGGGTGTTGTGTGTGTGTGTGTGTGTGTGTTGGTTGGTGTGTGTGGGTGTGTGTGGGGTGTGTGTGTGTGTGTGAGTGTGAGTGTGTGTGTGTGTGGGGTGTTTTGGCGTTTCCCGGGGTCCTACTGCCCCCCGTGCTCTTTCCCTGTAGGTCACCCCACACACTTCCTGTTTCCGGGACGCCACAGGAAAAACACAACAGACAAGGGGAAAAAAAAAACACCACACACACACCACACCACACACACCCCACACAACACACAACACCAAACCCCACCAAAACCCCACCCCACGCAGGAACGCACCACCAACACAGGAACAAAACCCGGACGCCCCCCCCCCCAACCCCAAAAACAAAAAAAACCCCGAAAGAAAAGAAAAAAAAAAAGGCCCCCCCAAAAAAACAAACCCAAAAGGACCCCCTCCCTTTTGCCAATTTTTGTGCCAAAAAAAAACAAAATCCCCCCTTTTTCCCCATTCTTTCCCCCCCCTCCCTTTCCCTCTTTTCTCTCCCCCTCTCTCTCTTCTCTCTCTCTCTTCTCTCTCTCTCTCTCTCTCTCTCTCTCTCTCTTCTCTCTCTTCCCCTCTTCTCTCTTCTTCCCCCTCCCCCCCCAAACAAAACAACACACACAACCCAAACCCCCCACCCCAATCCCCTTTTTCTTCCCAGCACAGGGAGTCCCCCCCCAAAGTACACACCACCCCCCTTCCTCTTCCAGGGGGGAAAGGAAGCAAACGTTTTATTTCCTAACACACATATGTGTGTGTGGGTGTGTGTGTGTGTGGGTGTGTGTGTGTGTGGTGTGGGTGGTGGTGGGTGTGGGTGTGGTGTGGTGGTTTTGGGGTTTGTGGTGGGGGTTCTGTTGGGTTTGGTTCTGGGTTTTGATGGTTTTAAAGGGGAAAATCCCATTGGACATGACAGCCCGCCATGAGACCCGGGGGGTGTGTGTGTGTGTGTTTGTTTGTGTGTGTGTGTGTGTGTGTGTTGTGTGGGGTGTGTGGGTGTGTGTGTGTTGTTGTGTGTGGTGTGTGTTTTGGGTGTGTGTTTTGTGGTGTGGTGTGTGGTGTGTGTTGTGTGGTGTGTTGTGTGTGTCAGTGGGGGGTTGGGGGAATTTTAAAGGGGAGCTAAAAAAAATTGCAGTAAGGGAAAATTGGGGCTGTGGGGGTTTTTTTGTCTGGAAAGAAAAAAGAAAGAAAAAAAAGGAAAAAAAGAAAGAAAGAAAGAAAGAAAGGAAGAGAAAGAAAAGAAGAATGAAAGAAAAAGAAAGGAAGGAAGAAAGAAAAAAGAAGCCAAAAATGTCTAAATTGCACGTGTTTGTGTTTTGTGTGGGTTTTTTGTTGTTTTTT
>NW_026945687.1:0-12500 GCF_034702125.1 Engraulis encrasicolus
CCCCCAAAAAAAAAAAAAAACCAACACACCAACAAACACAAACCCCCCCCACCCCACCCCCCCCCCCCCACAACCCAAACCCAACCCACAAACCCCCACCCCAAACAACCCCCCCCCCACCCCCCCCCCCCCCCAAACCCCCCCCCCCCACAAACCCCCCCAAAAACACCCCCCCCACAAACCCCCCCAGACCCAAACACCAACAAACAAAAACAACACCACCCACAAAACCCCACAACCTCCACCAAAACACACCCCCCACACCCCCCCCCCCCCACCCCCACAAACCCCAACACACACCCACCAAAAAACCACCACAAAAACAACACCCCCCCCACCCCACCCACCCCACACCACCACCCCCCCCCACCCCCCAACCACAACAAACCAAAAAACAAAAAAAAACCCCCCCCCAAAAAAAACAACACCACACAAAACCAAAAACACCAAACAAAAACCCCCACCCAAAACAACAACACCCAAAACCAAAAAACAAACCCCCCAAAAAAAAACAAAAACAAACCCCCCAAAAACAAAAAAAACAAACCACCCAAAAAACCCCCCCCCCCCCCCCCCCCACAAAAAAACCCCCAAAAAAACAAACCCACACCAAACACAACCCCACCAAAAACCTACCACCCCACACCACCCACCCCAACACCACCACCAAACCCCAACCCCCAACCCACCCCCCACCCCACCCCCCCCCCACACAAAACCCCACCCCCCCCCCCCCCCCCACCCCCCCCCCACCCCACCCCCCCCCCCCCCCCCCCCCCCCCACCAACCCCCCCCACCCCCACAAAAACCCCCACCCCCACCCAACACCCACCCCACCAAACACACACCCAACCAACAACACCCCACCCACCCCAACCCCACCACCCCACCCCCCCCCCCCCCCACCCCCCCCCCCCCCCCCCCCCCCCCCCCCCCCCCCCCCCCCCACCCCCCCCCACCCCAACACCCAAACCCCCCCCCCCCCCCCCCCCCCCCCCCCCCCCCCCCCCCCCCCCCCCCCCCAAACCCCAAAACACACCAACACAAACAAACACCCCCACAAAACCCCCACACACCCCCCCCCCCCCCCCCCACCCCCACCACCCACCCCCCCCCCCCCCCCCCCCCCCCCCCCCCCCCCCCCCCCCCCCCCCCCCCCCCCCCCCCCCCCCCCACCCCCCCCCCCCCCCCCCCCCCCCCCCACACCCCCCCCCCCCCCCCCGCCCCCCCCCCCCCCCCCCCCCCTCCCCCCCCCCCCCCCCTCCCCCCCCCCCCCCCCCCCCCCCCCCCCCCCCCCCCCCCACCCCCCNCCCCCCCGCCCCCCCCCCCCCCACCCCGCCCCACACCCCCCCCCCCCCCCCCCCCCCCCCCCCCCCCCCCCCCCCCCCCCCCCCCCCCAACAACCCCCCCCCCCCCCCCCCCCCCCCCCCCCCACCCCCCCCCCCCCCCCGCGCAAACACACCCCCCCCCCCCCCCCCCCCCCCCCCCCCCCCCCCCCCCCCCCCCCCCCCCCCCCCCCCCCCCCCCCCCCCCCCCCACCCCCACCCCCCCCCCCCTCCCCCCCCCCCCAACCCCCCCCCCCCCCCCCCCCCCCCCCCCCCCGTCCCTATAACAACCACCCCCCCCCCCCCCCAAAAACCCCCCCCCCCCCCCCCCCACCCCACAATAACCACACCAAACACCCCACCCCCCCCCAACAAACACCCCCCCCCCCCCCTGTCCCCGGGAACCCTTACTCCCCCCGCCTCTCCGCACGCCCCCCCACGCCCTCCACCACCCCCGCCCCTCGCTCTTGCCCACCCTCCGCAATCCTCGTCAGCCCTTGCCCCCTCAGCTTCTACCCCGACGCTCCCCCCCCCCCGCGCGCGCGCCCCACGCCCCGACCACTTAGTGTGACTTCCCCCCCCCCCCCCCACCCTTTTTCTTGGTGTTGTTCTCACAATTCCTCCCCCTACCACTGATCTCCTAATCAGATCCCAAAAAAAAAAAAAAACCTTTTCCTCTTTATAAAACATTAACTCTATCCCCTCTTTTCTGTCGTAAACAACTGTGCCCCTTCGTTTCCCGTTTAACTTTTTACCCCCTCCAACTTCACCTCCCCCCCCCCACTTAAACCCCCATTGTCTCTCCGCTGTTTCTCTGTTTTCCCCTTCCTTTTCGTTGTCCTTTTCTCCTTGTTGTTTTCTACTGTACGCCCCTTCTTAGTGCCACCTCCTGTTCCGTAATCGTTTGGCGGCTCTGCAATGCTGGAAGATTTTTGTAGGGGAGGGGGGGGGGAGGGAGGGAGGGGGAAATAAAGGCGGGGGGGGAGGAAAAAAAAATGGGAAGGGAAGGGGGGAAAAGAGGGTGAAATGTAAGTTTTTTTTAAAAAGTGGGGGGATTAGGTGGGAGTATCTGGGAAAATAAAAAAAGTTCAGCTGAAAAAGGGGGAAAGCGTCCTTTTTATAGTGGAACAATGTTTTAACTTCTTCGCTTAGGAGCTGCCGTGGGGAAAGATTTTCCTATAAGTATTAGGTTTTAAAAGAAAAATGTTTATAGGGGCGGCTTGTGTGTGACAATAGGCGGGTTTTCATTTGATCGGGGTTACAGGTTTTTAGGGAAAGCAGTTTTTTGTGTCTTTGGACATGGTTTTGTGCGCAGGTGAGTGTAGCGTGTGGCCTAAATGTTCAGTTGCTAGACAGTGATAGTCTCTTTAATGGCTGTTACAGTTCGCTGGTGGGCAGCGAGAGGCGACTAGTGGGAGGTTTAGAGGGGGGAGGCTAGGGGGGCGGCCGGGAAAAAAAAAAAAAATAAAAAGTTGCAAAAAAAAAAAAAAAAGGGGGGATAGAGGTGCTGGGCTGGGGTGAAGGAAGGAAACAGGGGAGAAAAAAGGGGGGGGGGGGAAACAAGGGGGGGGAGCCAGGGTGTAGGGCGTTGGGATACAGGGGAGGTGTGGAGCTGTAAGGACCCTGGCTATGTGGGGGGGGGAAAAAGCAAGGGGGGGGGGAAAAACGAAAACAGGGGGGGGGGGGGGGGGGGGAGAGGGGGCGGAAATGAGGAGGGCGTGGAAGGAGGGAGGGGGGGGGGGAGTGTGGGGGGTAACCCAACTAAGACCCCCAAGGAGGGAGGGGGGGCGGGGGGGGGGGGGGGGGGTGGTGGGGGGTGCGGGAGCGGGGGGGAGTGGAAAACCGGGGTAACCCATGTAGGTGGGGTATGGGTGATGGCAGAGGGTGAGGGGGGGGGGTGGGAGGGTCCGTGGGGGGGGGGGGAGGGGGAGAGCATGGTTCGTGTAAGAAAACAGCCGAAGCAATGGGCTAACCGACCACCCAGTGCCTCACTCAGCTGGAACCCCCCCCCCCAGGGGCGCTGGGGCGGGGGGGGGTTGGGTTGGTGAGATTCTAGCCTCTTGTTTTTTTCCGCGGTGTGCTGGGGTTGGGGGGCGGGGGGTGGGGTGGGGGGGTGGGGGGGGGGTGGGGGTGGCGGGGGGGGGTTGGGGGGAACAAATGCAAGCGGGTGGATGGGTGGCAGGCGGGGGACGGGAACCCAGCAATAAAGGGGCCCGCCCGGGGGGTGGGGGGGACCCAGGCCCCCACGCTAACGAGGGGGGGGGGAGAGTACATGACTAACCCCCCAAAGGGGGGAGGGGGGAGGTGGGCGTGTGGTATGGCGCGTGGGGGAACAACATGTACAAAACAACGCCCTCAGACCAGCACCGCACCCCAGCTCCCGCCCATGGGGGTGGGAGGGGGGGGGGGGTGGGGGGAAACTTTATAAGTACCAGTGCCTCACCAGCCCCCAACAGGGGGGAGGGAAGTGGTGGGGAGGTGTTGGGGGGGCAGGGCGGGGGGACACCAATCAACCAACCCCCCCCCCTCAGGAAAAATATTGTGGGGGGGGCGGCGGAAGCCACCCGAACGTCTGGGGAGGGGAGCGGGGGCCAGTGGTGGGGGGCCGTGGGGCGGGGGGGGGGGCCTAAGGTCCTGTGTGCTTGGGCTGGGGCAACCCAACTCCAACCCCAACAAATCCAGCACACACCGAGGGTCGGGGGGGGGGATATAGTCACAGCAGGCGGGGTCCCGAGCGGGCGGCGCGGCGGGAGGGGGGGGAAATAACCCCCTCCACCCACACAAACATCCCAACAGCGGGCGGGGGTGGGGGGGGGTCAGGGCTGGGGCCGGGGGGGACAGTGGGGGGTGGGGTGTGCGGGCGGTGGGGGGGGGGGAAGTGGGAGCTCCACTCACAGACCCCCAAAAACCCCCCCCAAAAAAACAAGGGGGTGGGAACCCCAAAACAAAAGGGGGGGGGGTGGGGGGGGAGGGTGGGGGGTGGGGGGGAAACGGTGGGGGGGGGGGGGGGGGGGGGGGGAAGGGTGGGGGGGGGGGGGGGGGTGGTTGGGGGGGGGGGGGGGGAGGTGGGGGGGGGGGGGAGGAGGTGGGGGTGAGAGGGGGGGGGGACAAAGTGGGGGGGGGGGGGGGGGGGGGGGGGGTGGTAACCAAGACCCCCCCCGGGGGGGGGCGGGGGGGGGGGGGTGGGTGGTGGTAGGGGGGGGGGGGGGGGGGGGGGGGAGGTCGGGGGGGTGGTGTGATGGAGGAAGGAGAGTTCCGGGGGCGAGGCTCAGATGCGTCGTGCCGGGGCGGGGGGGGGGGGGGGGGGGGGGGTGGTGAGGGTGGTGGGGACGGGACAGAAAAGGGTGGCCCGGTGGGGGGGACCGGGGGGGAAAACAGACCCCAACGTGGGGGGAAAAGACCGAGGGGGGGGAGGTTAGCCCGAGTGGGGGGGTGAGAGGGGGGCGGGTTAGGGGGGTGTGATGGGTGGGCGAGACCCCCCCAAGCACGGAAGGGGGGGGCGGGGAGGGGGGGGTCGGGGGTGTGGGAAAAGTGGCACTCCGGCGGGGACGGGTGGGAGGGGGTGGTGAAATCAAAAACCGTGATACGGCAAGAAACCCCGCCAGAAACAGAAGGTATACGGAGCCAAGTATCCCAAAACCAGGAAGCGGCCATAAGAGAGGGGGGCAAGCCATCGAGGGGGGGGGGGGGGGCGCGTGCGGGGGCGGGGGGTGGGTGCCGTGGGGGTGAGTGTGGGGGGTGGGGTATGGGTGGGCGGAGGGAGAGACCTTCAACTTCCACACCAGACTGCGGGGGCGGTGGGTCGGGGAGCAGGACCGACTCCCCCCCCCAAGTTCAACCTATCAATATCCATCAAATCTGTCAGCGGCAGTAGACCATTGGGGTTAGGAGCGGAGGGGGAGTGACAGGGACGGTGAGGATCAGGGGGGGGGTGCGGAAGGGGTTGAGGGGGGTGAAAAATCTACAAAAAAACCACAATGTGGTGGCTGGGGGGACGGATAGGGGGGGGTGGCTCGAAGGTGGGAGGGGGGCGGTGGCTAGGGAGGGGGGAGGGGGGGGTGGCTCGGTGGGGGGGGGGGAATGTCCACCATCCACGTACTACCCTTAAATATGTAATCAAACCAAAGGCCACTAACGCTTGAAGGGGGTGCGAGAGAGGAGGGTGGCTCAGCCGAGTTCGGGTGTGGGCGCCGCATGGAGAGAGGAACAACTTCGAAAGAGCCCGAAAAACAGAACTCCCATAATTAACTCGGTGACCAGGACCCCATACGACCTGGGGGGGATGCGGGCTGGGGGGAGCTGCTGGGTGTGTGCGCTGAGGGGGAGGCTTTGGATTTCCACAAAGCATGCCGGTATTGAGGGGGGTGGCGAGAGCTCTGTCCCATGAGGCGCGACGAAGGTCCCTCCCCCCCCTAACCCCCAGCGGGGGGGGGGAGCAGGGGAAGAAGGAGTGGAAAAGGAGGGAAAAAAAAGAAGGGGGGGGGGAGAGTAAAGGGGAGGGGGACTTGTGGTGGGTGTAGAGGATCTCGGAGGGGAAAAAAATAAATAAAAAACCAGGGGGCGGCAACATAATAGTGAAAAAAAAAGGGGGAGATCGGGGGTGACGGGGGGGGGAATAAGGGGGGGGGCGGGGGTGTGTGGATGTTAGGGAGGATTTAGGGAGAGATGGGGAGAAAATAGGTAATGTGGGAATTTTTTATATTTGGATTTGGGGGGGGGTGGAGGAGTGGGTTACTTATTGGATGGGGGGGGTATTGTGGGACATAAAGGGGAGGAGGGGAAAATATTGATGAGAGATTAGGGGAAAAGAAGGGGGGGAGGCAGGAAAAGGGGGGGGGAAATCAGCGAAATTTTATATAAGTTTCTCAAAATTTTGTATTATCTTATATTATTTTTTAGGAGAATCGAAAATGAGGGAAAAAAAATACTTAGGGGGGCTAAGGGGGGGCGGGAGCATCAACGATACAGGGGGTAGGGGCGGTGGATGGTGGAGGGCAGGGGGGAAGACGGGATACGAACACAAAGGGGAAAGGAAAAGGAAATAGGGCGAGAGAGAGAAAAATTATGATAGTTTAGTTCAATGGGATGAGGGGGGAATATAAGAAGGCGGAGCGGGGATTTTTAAGAAATTTTAAATTTAAGGAATTTTTTAGGAGGGAGGGCAAGGGAGGGGATGGAGGCAGGCTCATTTGTGAATGGGATGGGTGGGGGGGTTAGGTAGTGGGGGGGGAAGATTGGGGATTAAAAGGAAGAGTAGGGGGAGATTGGGAGGGAAAGTGGGGGGTGGGGGGGGAGTGGGGGGTGAAGGAGGAAGGTGGGCGGGGGGGGGGGGGAAGGGGGAGGAGGGGGGAAGGGTGGGGGTGGGGGGGATTGTGGGGGGGGGGAGGGGAGGGGGAGAGAGCGAGTAGGAGGTGAGGGAATAGAGAAAGAGAGGGGGGGGAGAGGGGGGGGTGGATGGGAGGCGAGGTTAAAGGTAGGATGGGTAAGGAGGGGGCGGGGGGGGAAAGGGGGTGGGGGGGGAGGGGGGAGGGAGGGGCGGGGTTGGGGGGGGAGGGGAGGGGGTGGGGAAGGGTGGGGTGGAGAGGTGGGGGGGTAAGGGAAATACGTCCAGAGGGGGGGTGGGTGGAGGATCGACGCTAGGAGGGTGGAGAGAGAAGCAAGGAGTGGGAAGGGTAGAGAAGAGGTGGGATTGGGGGAGGAAAAAGAAAAGAAGGGAGGGGGCAACAGAGAAAAAAGCGTGGGAGGGGGGAGAGCGGGATGAGGGGCAATTGTAGACAGAACTGAAAATAAGGGAGGGGAGGAAAGTTACGAAAACGGGGGGGGGCGTTAAAAAAAGGGAGGGGGGATAGAGGGGTATAGGGGGGATCAAGAAAAAGAAAAAATAAAAGGTGAAGTTGTAGGGGGGGAGACAAGATAGGGGGGGTGAATGAAAGGGGGGGGGGGAGTAGTCTGATGGACAAGAAAGAAGGTGTAAAGTGGTGGGGGAAAGTGAGTGGGGGGAGAAGGGAGGTGGGGGGGATGCCAGTAGAAAAGTTGGTAAGTGTGGGTGGAGGAGAGAAGAGCGATGGGAAGAAGAGCAACGGGAGGGGGTAGGGAAAAATAATGCGAAAGTAAGGGGAAGATAGGCCGCGTAACACCAGCAGGGAGCAAGGGGGGAGGGGGAGGGATGAAGGGGACTTTAAGTGCGCAGGATAGAGGAGGGGTGGGGAGGGGAGAGGGGAAAAAGGGAAAAGCGAATAAACGTCTGGGGAGGCGGGAAGGGGGGGGATGGAGGGGAAGAGGGGGGGGGGGAGGAGAACGTAGGAAGAGGTGGAAAGGGCGGGTGGGGGGGGGGAGAGGGTGAAAGGGGAGGAGGGGATGGGGGAGGGAGGGGAGGAGGGGGAGGCGGGGAAGGGGGTGGGGGGGAAAAGAGGGGGGGGGGGTAAGGGGGAGGGGTGGGGGGGGGGGTGGGGAAGTGAGACGCAGGATTTAATGAATTAAGTGCGGAAGATGGGATGGATGGAGGTGCTCGGGGAGGAGAAGAAGGGGGGGAAGGCGGGAAACATCGAAAGAAGTGCGGATGATCGCGGTGAAAGAGAAGGTGTGATAAGAAAAAAAACAAAAAGAGGACGAAGAAGGGGGTAATCGTAGGGGGGTCAACAAGGGTCGAGGGGTGCGTGAAAAGGGGGGGGGCGAGGCGCGGGGGCACGGAGAGGAAGGGGGGTAGGGGGAGTAGGGACAGGGACGGGCGGGGCAAGGGTGGGTGAGGATGGACGACGGTGTTAGTACGGAGCGGCGGGATGGGGAGGAACAAAAAGATTATCGACTAGGGGTAAAACGAGGTCGGACGCCGAAAAAGAGGAAGATGCGGGGGGGAAGGGGGATGGGGGAGGCGATGGCTAAGACGGTGGGGGAGCGGGGGTGAAGGGGGGAGGGTCATCGGAAACGATAGATGACGGGATGGAAAGGGAAAAGAATAGGGGAGGAAAGCGGGGGTAGAGGGGGGAGGGGATAGGGGGGGGATGGGGAAGGACAGACGGTGAATGACGCGAAGGGAGGGGGGAATAGGGCAGGGGGAGGGAGGGGGGGAAAGGAGAGGGCGGAAAAATATGGGGGAAAGGGGGGGGGGGCGGAGGGGGTTGGGAGTAGTGAGAAGGGCTGGGGAGAAGGGGGGGGGGAAGGTAAAATAAAAGCACAAGGGGAATGGGGGGGGAGAGGAGGAAAGGGGGGGAAAGGGTAATAGGTGAGGGGTACGGGTTTGGGGGGGGGCGGGGAAGGGGGGTGGGGAGTTGGGGTGGAAAGGAGAAGGGGCGAAATGAAGGGAAGAGGAGGGGACAGAGGGGCGTGGAAATTGAAGGGTGGGAGGAAAAGCGAGTGGGGGGAAGGGAAGGGGGGGGGTAGGAAGTGAGGGGAAAAAGGAGGGTGGGGGTGTGGGGATGGGGGCGGGAGGAAGGAGGGAGGAAAAAGGTGGGATGGGAGGGGGGGAGAAAAGGGGGGAAAGGGGAGTAAAGGGGGGGGGAAGAAGAGGGAGGGGGTAAGAGGGTGGCAAAGGGGGAAAGGAGGATGGAGGGGGGGGAGGGATAAAAGGATAAAGAAAAGGGGGGGGGAATAGGGGGGGGGGAGGGGGGGGGGGGGGGGAAGTGGGAATATAAAGAAGTGATGAGGTGAGGGGGGGAGGGGGGGGTAGGAAAGGAGCAATGGGAAAAAGGGAAGAAAAAAAAAAGGAAGGAAAGGGGGGGAGGGGCGAGAAAAGGGGGGGGGAGGGGGGGAGGGGAAGAATAGGGGATGGGAGGGGATAGGGGAGGGGGAGGGGGGAAAAAAAGTGGGGGAGAGAACGGAAAAAAAGGGTGAGGGAACGGGGGGGAGGGGACGGGGAGGGGGGGGGGGTAAATAGGGAGAAAAGAAAGGTGGGGAGAAAGGGAGGGGGTGGAAGGGCGAGTGAAAAAGGGGGAGAATGAGAGAGGGGAGAAAAAGGGGGGGGGAAGGGGGGGGAATAGTTAGGGAGGAGAAGAGGGGAAGAGAAGGTGGGGGGATGGGTGAAGAGGGCATGAGGAAGTGAAGGAGGGAACAAAATAGAAGGGAAGGGGAAGAGGAGGGGGGGGGGGGGGGTGGAGTGGAGAAGCGCGCGGGGAGGGTGGGAAATAGTGAGGAGAGGGTGAGGGACAGAAGGGGAGGGATATAAGGGGGAGAGGGGAAAAAAAAAGGCAAGAGAAGGGAATAAGCAGAAGAAGAGTAGTGAGGAGTGGTACATTAGTAGGCAGAGGGGGGAGGAGGGGTAGAGGATGTAAAAAGAAATGGGGAGGAGAGGGAAGGAGGAGGGGTAAGCGGAAGGGGGGGGGGTAGTGACGTAACGGAAAACGGAGAAAAGTAGTGACGAGAGAAGTGGGGGTGAGAGGAAGAAAATGATGGGGAAGGGGGGGGGGGGGAGGGAGAGGGAAGTGGGAAAAGAAGGGGGGGGGGGGGGGAAAGGTCGAGATAAAAAAAAGAGGAAAGGAGCCGAAGGGGGGGGGAGGAGTGGAGGGAAATGGGGGGAAGAGGGAGAGCGAAGAAGGGGGGGGGAAGAGGGGGAGGAGGGGGGGATGGTTGGAGGTAAAGGAATGGATAGGGAAAAAGGAGAGAGAGGGGAAGGGTGAGGAGGAAGGGGTAGAGGGGAGGGTAAAAAGAATAAGGGAGGGGGGGGAAGGAAGGAGAGGCGAAGTAAGAGAAGAAAAAAGAAAGGAGGGGTGGCGAACGCAGGAGGGGGGGGCGGGGGGGGGGGGAGGGGAGAAAGAGAGAGGGGGGGGGTGTGTGTGGGGTGTAAGGAAGAGGGGATAGGGGGGGGGGGGGAGGGGGGAGGGAGAAGAAGGGGTGTGGGTGCAAGGGAAAAGTGTGTGAGGGGAGGATGGGGTGGAGAGATGGAAAAACCGGGGCGGCGGGAAAAAATAGAAGAAGCAGAGGTACTGGTGAGGGTGGAGTATGTTTGGAAAAAAAGGTGGGGGGGAGAGAAGGCATGGGGGAAAGGGAAGGGGGCGGTAGGAATAAAGGAGGGGGGAAGGGGGGGGAGCGAGCAAGGAAAGGGGGGGGGGGGGGGGTGGGGGGGGGGGAGAGGGGTAGAAAAAGGAGGGGGGGAGAATAACGGGGAGGGAACGGGGAAAGAAGTTAAAGGAGGGGGGGGGGTGGGGCGAGGAGGAGGGGGGGGGGGGGGAAGGGGTATGAGGGGATAGGGGGTGAGGAGGGCGTACAAATGAGAGTGAGGGTCGATAAGGTGTAGAGAGTAGGGAAAAAAAGGGGTAAGTGAGCCGGTGCAAGGGGGCGGGGGAGAGGGAATGGGGGGGTGGGGGGAAGGTGTGGGGGGGAGGGGGGAGGGTGAGGAGGTGGGGGGAGAGGGGAAAAGGAAGGGGGAGGGAGGTGTTTGGGGGATGGGGGGGGGGGGGGGTTGATTAGTTGGTTGGGTGGGGGGGTGGGAGGGGGGGGGGGTGTTGTGTTGATTGGTTGGGGTGGGGTAAGGCTTTCCAGGGGGAAATGTGGAGTGGGGGGGTGGGGAGTGGGGGGAATGCGGGGGAGAGGGTTAAAGCGCAGAGGGGCCGCACGTGGGCTAAGGAAGGGGGGCGTAAATGGCCGAGGGTGGCTCAGAGGGGGGGGGCAGGGGGGGGGGAGGGGGAGGGGGGGGAGGGGGGGGATGTCGAAGGGGTGAAGAGTAAGGGGAGGCGAGGGGTTTGGCTATAGGACGTGGGGGGAGGATGTGGGGGGAGGGGGAGTGGGGGAGGTCGTGGTCTGTTGAGGCAAGGAACGGGGGGAGGTTAGAGTGGAAGAGGGGGGGGGAGGTAAGTGGGCAGGGGGGGGGAAAAGGGAGGGAAAGGATGGAGGGGGGGAAAGGGGGAGGGGAAAGGAGAGGGGCCTGTAATAGAAAATAGGGGGAAGAGGGGGGTGAGGAGGGGGGGACATAGGCGGAGGGGGCGAAAGGGAAGGAGGGGGGATGTTGGAGGGGGGGGGGAAGAGGGGGGGGGTGGCAGAGTGGGGGGAGAAGGGGAGGGGTGGGGGGGGGTCATTTGAGGGGGGTGGGAGGAGGGGGGAAGACCAAGGGGGGGGGGGGAGGACGGAAAAGGTCGGGGGGAACTGAGGGGGAGGAAGGGGAGGGTGTGCCCGGGGCGGGAAGAAAACAAAGGGGTGAGGACCGAGGGGGTGAATGGGAGGGGAGATGGGGGGGTGGGGGTTAGTTAGTGAGGGGGAGGTGATAGAAATATGGGTACGGGAGACGGAGGATGGGAAGGGGGAGGGCGGGGGGTGAGAGGTGCGAGCAGGGAGGTGGGGATAAGTAGAAGGGGGGAGGGTGAGAGAGGTGGAGACAGGGGGAGGGGGAGGTGCGCAGTGGGGGGGGGGGGGGGTAGGAGGGGAAGGGGACAATGAACGAGGGGGGAGGGACAACAAAGGGGGGAGGCAAGGGGGGGGGGGAAAGACGGAAAGAGATACCATGTTGGAGGGGGGGGCGCTGGGGGGGGGGTGATATATAGGGGGGAAGGAACAACCATGAATATGCAAAAATATAGCATGGGCGCACTAAAGAGTTCGTTTGTTGGTAAATGTTTTTCGATAAGATGATATATAGCTTGAGCGACATACGGATAGTAAGAAGAGTGGTTATAAGGGATAAAAGCGGGGAGGGCAGTTTCTTTAGTATTAGAGGGGGAAATAAGGTGCGGAAGGAGGGAGGTAGGGGGGGACGGGGTTGGGGAGTAAGAAGCGGTATGTATCAGGCATGGGAAGGTGGAATGGGAAAAGGAGTGGACATATGGGGGTGGGAAGGGAGAGGACGAAAAAGAAGGAGGAGAAGGAGTAGAGAAGAAAAAGCTAGAAGACAGTAAGAAAGAGAAGGAGGTAGAATGGAAGGCGACATTTAAAGAAAGAAGCCGGAAATGTGTTGTGTCCAATCTATTCCTTCGTCAAGGAAGGCTTTGTGTTTTTTTGTTCATCTGCTCGACAGTCCCAAATAAAAACACAAGGAGCACACCCCACCACCCCAGACAACAAACGCAAAACCGAACCCCTTGTATTAGACTTCTTTAGTTTTTTTCCCTAGAGGTTTTTTACGATCGCGACGGAGTAAGAGGCGGCCACCCCCACATCTAGGACTCACCGAGCAACCGTGAAAGTACCCTACAGCAGGGATAGCCTTCAATTTCTAGATCGCCGCGTAAAAGAGAGATGAATCATTTAATT